>NC_056749.1:116964571-117097071 GCF_019279795.1 Protopterus annectens
TTCAACACATAACACACATGAAGTGCAAATAATAGCTCTGTAGTGCACCTTTGATGTCATGTATAACGTACCACAGGTGGGTGATGAAGAGCTGTAAACATAACCTACACAGCATAAAACAACAAATACACTGACAGAGAAAGTAGTCAAAGCCATCTATTTGTTTCAGGATAGATGAGGACACTGGTCATGAAGCAGGTCTCTCACTAGCCAATTGTGTGGTGTGAAAGGCAATGAAAATTTATATCAATGTTTTTTGTGTATCTACTTGAAGCCATGGCAACAAATTATAATGGAATATTTATTTTATTTTGGTTTTGACAACCAGTTAGATACACTGTGGAATCATTCTAATCCTCTCACCCAGTCTAAGAGGTTATATATGAAAGGACAGCCAGCCAAGAGTGAAACTGAGAATTCAGGAATGCAGATATGAGTGATGCAAGATGTTTCAAATTTTATAAAAGTAGAAATATCTGCGCAACAAACTTCCTTAAATATAAATAAATCCAAAACTTCAGAAACCCTAAAAATTATAGCGAAACATAAACCTACTTACTAACAAGGCTACCCCACTTCCTTTTATCTTATTTCTATAATATAACATCTTATTTTTGATAGCATTTACATAACCAGCCGATAAGCAGACTTCCAAGATTTATATAAGGATCAAAGACAACCAATTGACTCCTCCTCCTGTGGGCCTCTCTTTGATTCACCCTTCTACGATTTTCTCTTTCTTCACTGTTACCACTGAAGACACAAGCAACCTTCTTACATGCATTTTTGACATGGTCGGCCTAGCACTAATTTTGTAATACGTGTGACACCCTCACATGTACCCATCCCCAGAACATTAGTGATCCGTCTTCATCACCCGATTTTTTGATATATGCAGAACCTCCTTGATTATCCTTATTCCCATACAAATGCACTAGTGATACTCTGTACAACCGCCATCCTATTATATTTCCAATCCTAAATCAATATTTAACAAATGAAAACCACCAATGCAGCCCACATGTCCAATTCAGAATAAAAAATATATGTCACAAAAACTGACAGGACAACCACGGCAATTACTACTACTTTAATAAAACATAAAAACAATAAAACACCATTGAAACGGATAAGTGCTTTCACGTAGAAAGGTACGCTTCGTCAGATCCTTAAAAATAACAATGCTATTACAGCCATTATACACTCATACTTTACACATTAAGCACATATCATGTGCTAATTGTTTCTAATTAATGGAACAACATCCATCTAATACACCTCTGTTTCTTAAGGTGACGTCCAGATAATACTGGTTTAATACATACATTGTTGTTAAGCCCTGGAAAAACATGGGTTTGCATCCTTAAAAAATCCATTTAAGTTCAGTTTGTTCCAAATAATTGTTATTATCTCCCCCTCTTATGTTATTATACACCAGCTGTAAAACCCTAAAACTAAAACTGTGGGAGGGCCAAAGCGTTATGTATATTCCAATTTTTTATATCATATACATGACTATACACCCTATCTCTTAATTGTTTTAACGTCTTTCCTATGTAGAACCTTGAGCAACAGTTACAAGTAGCCAAATATACTATATTAGTGGTGTTACAGGAGGCATAGACTCTGGGTTTAAATACAAAATTAATAGTAGGATATTCATAACACTGTGTCTTACTAATGACTTCACACATTGAACAGCCGTACCCATCTTATACCAATTTTCCTGCCTCAAATGTCTATCATTACACAACAACCGTTTTAAATTGGGGCTGTTCTTATATGTAAACCTAGGTATAACATCTGCATCCCCTGCTGTCATCCTATCAGTTGTCAAAATATAAAAATGTTTATTAATAATATTACATACAACTTTGCTATCATTAGTGTATTTAACAAAAGGCACCCTAACTTCCCTCTGCCTGTTGCCAATGTTTTTCAAAGACCGATCAGACCCAGACTTTAATTCATGTCTCAAAACTTCTTCCCTTATAGTTCTAACAGAAGACTCCTCATAGCCTCTATCAAAAAACATTCACTCAAGTTTATCTACTGCTTTATTCAGTGCTACTTCATTATTGCAAATCCTCTTCACCCTATTCATCTGACCTCTTACTATATTGGGAAATATATATCTAGGATGCATGCGGCTATTGTCCAATATATTGTTTCGCCAACATGGTTTGCAAAATAAGGTAGTAGAAATCATCCCAGCAACATCTTTAACAATAGATACATCCAAAAAATCAGCTTTAGTGCTAGAAGCTGTTACAGTAAATTAAAAAAAAACTGTAGTGGACTCTAAATAAGATACAAAATCAGCAAGGGTGGGTAAATCACCCTCACACAGCATAAAAATATCATCCACAAAACATCTATACATCTTGATATTAGCAGTAAGTGTATTATTATATAAATGTTGTGTTTTCCAATAGTGCACAACTAAACAACTAAATTAGCGCAAGAGTTTGCACACGGGGTGCCCAAATAAACATTTACAAAAGGTCTTTGCCATCCACTTCCAGAAGCACAGCTGACCCCAACAGAGCTCTGTGCTGGCACCTCAAACCTGTGAAGAGCAAAAAAAAAAGCTCATGCCTACATTGTAGCCATCAGCTTACTGATCCACGCCCCTCCCTACTGTTCCACCTACTGGCACACCAACTAGGTGGCCAGATGCCCCAGCCTTACAGGTTCTGTTTCTGTGCCATGACCCTGTCCCTCCTTTCACACATTTAAACAACAACAACAAAAATATATGCATATATAATTTCATCTTTTAATCTGAAGCAAACTGCAGTGCAGTGGTTTAAAGTGTAGCAGCTGTTTGTTACATTTGTAGTCATGGAGAAAATAGCTCTAACTAGAACAACATACATAGATCATAGTAAGGTATTTGACTACATTTCTCACCATCATTAGTGAAGGATTTAAATGCTTACACAGATGGAACCATAGCCTTCAATGGTTTACTAACTTTTTAAACAACCAATAATTAAGGATGAGTACAAACAAAACTCTGTCAGACTTCTTTATACTGCAGAAAGAGTCAGAAGAGTAATTGTTTGCAGTCCACTTTTTTATAGGACATCCTTAAACAGGGGGCCACATTAGCTGCTACTCCGACAACATAATCGTCAACAGACCCATCCCATTCCCAAATTTAATCAAGGCAAAGTAAAGAATGATCTACAGTACCCCCACCCTCTCCTCCTAGTTCATTGGCAAACCAATAATGAATGTTAACACGATTAAGACCCTGCTGTTTGGTACCCTTTCTAGACTGTCATAAGTTGAACCTGGTTGTACTGTCATATCACCTACAGCCATTAAACTAGGAACTATAAACCTTCAAATAATTCAGTATGATTTTACATTCTACACTAACCCTCAATACCTACATTATGCATGCTCAAAATAAATCCTCTCAGGCCCTCGGTAAAGGTGTGACTACTCACAGAAACAGATATTAACTACATTGTATTTCAAATACTGTTATAGACAACATGTAGATTCATACAATAGGAATCTCCCTCACCAAAAAAAATAAATAAATAAATACTGTCAGAGTCTAAAATAGGCAAGTTGTTTTCCAATTAATCAGGGGAATATCTGAATCCTTGCTGTCTTCATCTCCAGAGTTCTTAACTTAGACCACTGACCCTCTCTCAAATCCTCACAAAGACACTCACTAAGTATATTTCTTATGCAGAAGTCTCTGCCTGACAATCACTAGACTAGCACATTAAAAGCACCAAATGACTCCCTTACCTCCGTTCTCCTTCATCGACCCCTACAGCTTACAAGAGTGTCCTTCACAAAACACATATTCCTACTCTTCTCTTATTCGAAGGGGAACTAAGGGAACACCCGTCCTTAATCCCAGCTGTATCAACCAATGGGGAATAAGAATTAGCAGCTCAGTCCTATCTCTATTAACTCCCATTTTGTAAGGGCCCTGAGGCCTCCATTAATGCAAACTTGTCATTTTAACACCTTTTAATGACAGATTTCCTCTTTATGATTATCCTGACCTTTCTTCTTTTGCAGGTCTTTCTTTCTTTACACTGTTTTAGGTACTCTGTTCCTTATACATATTTTTGACACTCTTATTTTCTCACAGTTTCAACTGCATGCTACTTCTGCATCATTTTATCACATTATTCACTTAACAACATTCATGCCTTACTGCTTAACTCCTGTTTGTTGTTCATGTGTTTTATTTTAGTTGTCTAAACACAGCACCTATTCCTTCAAATAATATTTTATTCTTTTTGTTTTTAACTGCTATATTTTCTTCAGTGCGACTTTTAAGCAATTACTACTTTCTCATGTTTCTACTCGAAAGCTTGTCTTACATCGATTTAATTTATTAAATATTACTGTTGTGCACTGTTTTTGTTCTTTGTTTTTCATAAATAAATAAATACATCTGAAGCATAAGGTACTCAAGCACAAAGGCTGTTTAGCAAGTACTTGTCCTCACTTTCTCTGCGCTTACATGAGACACGATTTATTACAAGTACAATATTAAAGCTGGCTAGAAAAGGAAGGACAGCTGTCTGCCTTGATATTTGTTTTTTTTCCTCCACCATGATGACCCTGTAGCTGTCAGTTGCAGTTTCATAAATAACAATATTGTTATTCTTAAAACATTCACAACTTGAGTTCTTTGCTTCTTTTACCATTAAATAATAAGAAAAATTATAAACTGCAGTAATGCATGGGATATCAGCATGTCTTCAGGACGTTGAGGGCTGGTACCTGTGGATTTTGCACAACAGATCAACATTTGCCACAGCTACTGTGTTACACCAATGATTAACAAACATATTAGATGACATGGAAGTAAATGCTTGCTTGGCAGGACAAGATGTGGAAATACATGCATTGAAAAAAATCAGACAAAAAAATAAACTACTTTTTTGGGCCCAAAATCTATACCACTTCTTTTCACCTCCAGCCAGAGCAGTGAAAGGTGAGGTCATCCGTTTTGCCAACCTACAATACAGCTTATCTTTACTTGCTACTGCCTCCTGCAGAAACACTGCAACCCATCAAATCATCTCTAATAAAATAGACTGACACATTGTTTATCACTGTAAAAGACAAAATGGCTGCCTATGAAACAAGGAGATAACATCCTTCTAAGTGCACTACTATTTAAATTCTTCCTCCATCAGACTATCCCACTCACCACCAAACTACTTACAAATGCCTCCTCTTGTAACTTCGGAAGCCAGGAAAAAAAGAAGTTATGTCTTACCATACCATTCCATCTGTGTTGTTCATCTTCATTCATTCATTACTGATGGGTTCAGAACCGATCCTCGGTTCCAAGTCAGCCGCTGTGCCAAGTTCACGTCAGCCAAAAACTCTCGTGCTAAGATTACCCACAGTGCATCTCTCCCCATTATCTCAGATCAAGTTTCCCCAAGGACGTAAAAGCGGAGGCTTTTTCTGCCCAGAAGGCCCTTAACAGGATAAAGGACCATATCCAAAAACCTCCAGGAACCTACTGGAGGGGGATGGTGGGAGGGATGCAATGAATGAATGAAGATGAACAACACAGATGGAATGTTATGTTAAGACATAACTTCTTTATCTGATGTTGTTAATCTTCATTCAATCCTTACTTAAGGGACAAAGTCACTAGCTACCTAGTTTCCTGGGAGGTCCTATGGAAGAATATTCCTGAGCACCACTGAGCCAAAGGCAATTCTCCCCCTGGAGACCAAATCCAATTTGTAATGATTAATAAAGGTATGTGGAGAGACCCACGTTGCTGCTATAAAATATTATCAATGGTAGCTCTACAGTGGCACCGAGGTTGCCATAGATCTGGTTGAATGTGCTCTAATTTTGTTTGGCAAGGGCAATTTGCTATAGTGGTAGACAAAACATATGGAATCTCTCAACCATTTTGACAAGGTAATCTCAGAAAATGACTCTCCTATTGCAGGTCTAGAATAAGAGATAAAGAGTTGGTCGGATTTTCTAAAGGATTTTGTTCTGTCCAGGTAGAACCATAATTGTCTGTGTACACCCAATAAATGCAGACAGTACTCCTCTTTATTTGAAAAATTTTGGGAAGAACCCTGGTAAGTCAATTGTCTGATTCATGGTTAACTCTGAAATTACTCTGAGCAGAAAGGAAGGATTAGTCCGAAGCGATACTCTGTCTTTGTGAAAGATCATGTAGGGATGTTTGACACATAAGGCCTGAAGTTCAGATATTCTTCATGCTGAAGTAATAGCCACCAGAAAGAGACTTCCACGAGAGAAATTTTATGTCACAATTGGCAGCAGGTTCAAAAGGGGCATTAGTTAGTGCCTGTAACACGATGGTGAGGTTCCAAGGCTCAAAGGTTCTGCAGTGGGGGGCCCGATGTGAGGAAACCCCTTTCAGAAAGGTTTTTCAGGGGAAATGAGAAATCAAGGAGGTATCCTCGAAGCCATCGTGAAAATTGGAAATAGCAGCCAAGTGAACCCTGATCATAGAAGCTGCTACTCCTGATTGTAATAGGCCGGAGAGATAATGGAGTACATCAGGGACTGAGGCTGAACCAGGGTCTATATTATCACGAGCCCACAAACTAAATCTCTTCCACTTGTCATGATACAATTTTCTAGTGGAAGGCTTATGAGAAGCCAGAAGAATGTCGTGAACAGGGGAGGAAAGATTCTTCTGCCTGGCAATTATTGGAAGTGGAGAAACCAAGCTGTCAGCTTGAGGCTGGAAAGGTTTGGGTGGAGTAGCCCTTGACGGTGTGACAGCAATTCCGGAGTTGGATCCAGAATCCATGGTTTGCATTCTAGATAAGGCCATAGGAAGGGAAACCAAACATGTCTGGGCCAATAAGTAGCAATGAGGATTACTTTGCTTCTCAACCGAATTGCTTTCTTCAAGAAATGTGGGATCAATGGTATCAGGGGCAAGGCGTAAAGCAATCCCGTGGGCCAATCGTGTGTGAGCGTGTTCCTTCAGGGACGGGTGAGGGGCATTAGGGCAAAGTAGCTTCTGCACTTGTGATTTATGGGTGAGGTGAAGAAGTCGCAGCAAGGCTGGTCCCAGCAATCAAATATCACTGATGCCAGTGAAGGATTGAGGGACCACTCGTGAAGTAGGAGAATATACCTGCTCAGTTTGTCTTCAATCATGTTGGAATCCCCAGGAATGTGCATTGCTATTAGAAAGTGGTTGGAGGCTATCGCCCATTGCCAAATTCTCAAGGCTTCCCGGCACAGAGGATAGGATTTGGTTCCCCCTTGTCTGCTGATGTACTAGACCACTGATATGTTGTCTGTCTGAATTGCAATAGTCCCTGATGGAAGGGTGAGGTGGAATGCTTGCAACATTAGAAGCACTGCCCTTAGTTCCAAGACACTATATGCAAACTGGCCTCTGCAGATTACCAAGTGCCTTGGACCATCTGTCCCTGAAAATGTCCCACCCACCCGGTCAAGGAGGCATCCATGGTCACTGTGGCCTTGGGCTGTGGGGGCAAAAATAGTCGACTCCATAGAGATATGTCTGGCTGCATCCACCAAAGTAAGTCCTTCTTGCATAGATTCATTAAACGAATTTGGAAGGATAACAGGTGAGTTAACATTGACCATTGTGTTAATAGAAGCCACTGAAATATTCTCATGTGTAGTCTTGCTAGCGGGACAATTGTTACTGTTGAAGCCACTGACCCCAAGATTTGAAGGACTGCCCGAGTGGGCACCTTGTCTCAGGGGAGTATCGCTTGGATCTGAGATGAGGTAGGGAGACTGTGCAAGATAGTGTGTTCAGTGTTGCCCCTATGAATTCCAAGGACTGGGCCTAGGTCAGCTGACTCTTCTCCATATTTATAGAAATCCCTAAATGCTGTGCTTGTAATAGGGTGTAATGTCATGCCATTATCAATAGATGCTTGGTGGGAGCGGTGAGGAGCCAATCGTCTATGTATGGAAACACCCGGAATCCCTGCAGTCTCAGGTGAGCTGCTACCACTGCCATGCATTTGGTAAAAACTCTGGGGGCTGTAGAGAGGCCGAAGGGCAGTGCATGAAACTGGTTGTGATTGTCTCCCAGTCGGAAGAGGAGGAATCTTCTGGATCATTTGTCCATCTTTACGTGGTAATACACATCTCAAAGATCTATAGAGCACATCCGATTGTCTTTTTCCAGGAAAGGAAAGATAGACTGAACCGTGACCATCTGGAACTTTGCCTGCTTGACAAACATGTTTAAGATACTGAGGTTCAAAATGGGTCTCCAAACTCCTGTTTTTTTGGCACTAAAAAGAACCTTGGGCAGAACCCGGATTCTATCTGGTCTGGTGGGACTATTTGGACGACTCTTTCTTGTAGCAGCTTTAGAACCTCTTGAGCTGTGGATTCCCTTTGACTGGGTGGAATGTAGGGAATATGTTTTGGGGCTTTTGGGTGAAGATTGAAGGGGATGTGATAACCACTGGTAATGATCTGCTGCACCCAGGAGTCTGAGGTGATATTTTGCCAGGCGTATTGGTGCAGCAAGAAACGTCCCCTGACTGCTTCCAGAGGAAAGCAATCGGGCTGCTCTCCAGGACCGCTGGTAGGGCTGGCCAGAGAAAGAATCTCTGGATCCCTGATTGCACGGATCCCCCCCGCCCTGAAAGGGGCGTCTTCCAGAAGAGTTACCCCCTCTGCCACGTGGGGTATACTCGCCACGTGTGTCACAGAAAAGACCCTGGGACTTCTTGTGCCACATTTTCCCACTCCACTGATTCCTACAGAAGTATCGTTGGGGATTGGAAAAATGGACACCTATGGCAGACAGGGTCTTATCATCCTGCTCACACCTGGTTTTACTTTGGATCTGAAAAGGGAGGAAGGTTTGACTGGAGCATCAAGGAAGGAAGCCTTAAAGGGATTTGCAAAGTCGCAGAGATGCATCCATGTGTGATGTCTCATGACAACACCTGCACCTGCCAATCTAGCCGCCCCTTTGGTTGCATGGCAGATCAATCTCATGGACGAATTAGAGCTGGACTCTAGGGTTGTGAGCTGGAAGGCCACCTTATCCTGGACCTCGTCAGATACACCTCCTGCTAGTGTTCCAGAGAGCCCCGTAATGAAATCTCTCTGGAGCCTAATGAAATGTGCCAGATAATTCAACAACCGAATGGTAAAGGTCAAAGAGGTGAACATTTGATTCTCTAGTCTGTCCAACGCCTGGGACTCCTTGTTCGGGGGATGAACACTGTGGCTCTCCTCAGCAACGTCTTTCTTTGTTGCCAGCGCCACCACCATAGCGTCTACAGGCAATCCTTTAGACCAATAAGGGCTATCTACAGGGAGACATAAGAATTTATCTAGTCTCCGGGGGATAGGCTCAATGGAGTCGGGCTTTTTACAGGTTCACTGCACGACGAGCTGTATAAGCTCATCAGCAGGTGGGGTCTCCCAGGCAGTAGAGGGCCAGGCACGAAAGGCCTGCAAGAACACGGACTCCTCGGAGGATGGGTTTGTGGACTCCCAATCCCCTCGCTGTTTCAAAATTTCAAGGATGTCTCTGAAGGAGACATCTTCAGGAGGAGATTTTGGGGACCCTTCCCCTTCATCATAGTCCATGTCTTCTGTGAGAGACTCTTCAGGGGAGTCTACGTGCCAAGAAAGGACTATATGGTTGTCCTGAGAATGGATCCATCGACAGGGGGTATCTGGTCCGAGGTATGGGCTCTCCCTTCGACACCGTGATCGATGTACCTGTAGAAAATGCATTAGGGAGGGGGGAAGTGACTGGAATTAGGCCGAAGGGAGAATCTGAACAGGTGTAGTCATGGTAGGTACCGTGGTAATCAGAGCAGAGGTCGGCGGTACTGATATAGTCTTATCAGACTTTGGTTCAGTAATCAGCATTGAAGTAGAGGACTCAAGTCCTGGTGCAGATGCAGCTGATGGCAATTTAGAAGTCATAATCAGAGTCAGTTCCTCAGTCTGCACCAAAGAAGGGGTTTTGAGCCCTGGTGCCAGGGGAAATGAAGACAATTTAGGTCTAGGCTCTAAAGACTTTGATTCTGGATCTCTAGGAGACGAGGAAACCATATGGCTCCTCTTCTTGTGTTCTTTTCTAGGAGGGGGAGAACCCTCTGACACAGAAAGAGCCTTTGAAAAAGGAATTTTGAGTAGTCCTTTTAGAATAAGTTTATTGCGTCTCTCATTCAGTGTATGGGTACTAAAGCCCACATAAGTATTACATGGCGGTTGGACAGTTAAATGAGGCACATTTAAGAAGTACACGCAAGAAGTATGTGTGTGTCCGAGTTCGGCATTTTGCGGGCACGCTGGTTGAAAGCTTTAAAACCAGTGGTACCTTTACTGTCCGCCATAAACACAAACTGTCTAGGCCACTACACTTGCAAATACCACAATATCAAAGACAAAATTCCTACTGCACTATAGCAATATAAAGTACAGTTTTGTACCTACCATAAATGTAGATGTCCGAGAGGAATGCATCTGCAGTCCTTACAAATGGGTTGTCCTGTCATCAGGCAGCCCTTCGGTCGGCCGGATTCCAAAGTCTGGGTCTGGCTTCGGCTGGTGTCGCACTTCACCCGACGTCATTGCGGCAGTTTTCGGGTATAAAGGCATCAGCCGACGCCATTTTCCTCAGTGTTTCTTGCCCCAGATGCCAGGTGCCCTCTTGGTAGGCTAAATTTGGATAAATGCCAAAGTTTCCAAATAGTAGAGAGCAAACACACAAAATAAACATGTATGTACATATATACAAACAAATACACCATAATAGATCCCCAAGCTAGCTGAAGATTGGTAAGTACCCTAGGAGTACCTCAGAGGGAAGGAGGGTGGGTAATCCTGACTGCAGATGCATTCCTCTCGGACATCTACATTTATGGTAGGTACAAAACTGTACTATGTCCTTCAAGGATGCATCTGCAGTCCTTACAAATGGGTAGAATACCATAGCTAAACTAGGGAGGAGGAAATGAGAATAGATTATGGTGTAGTCAGGATCCCTTGCAAAACAGCAGTGGCAAAGCCAGCACGGGATCTAGAGTATAGAGGTAAGTTATAATGCTTGGCAAATGTATGCACGGAGGTCCAAGTAGCAGCCTCTATAATGTCCTTGGTAGCCACTCCTCGTAAGAAAGCAGTGGTAGTGGCTGTGGCCCTTGTGGAGTGAGGCCTGATGTTCTCTGGAGTTTTCTTTCCATGGTAGGAGTAACAAAGTCTAATGCAATTTCCTATCCATTTGGAGATTGTCTGTTTAGAAATTGGTTTTCCTTCTTTTCCTGTTGCATAAGCTACCAGAAGCTGGTCAGTTTTTCTATTGTTTTTTGTCCTGTCCAGGTAGTAGCGTAATTGCCTGTGTACATCCAAGGTATGTAAGAGTTTTTCTCCCCTGTTCTGTGGATTGGGGTAGAATGTAGGAAGGTGGATAGCCTGATTTAAAGAGACTCTGGATACCACCTTAGGCATAAATGTAGGATTTGTTCTCATGGACACTCTATCTTGATGGAAGATCAGGAAGGGTTGTACTGCCATTAATGCTTGTAGTTCAGAGACCCTTCTTGCTGAAGTTATTGCCAGCAGGAAGGCAGTCTTCCAGGATAAGTATTGCAAGTCTGCTGTAGCTGCTGGCTCGAAAGGAGGAAGAGTCAGTTTTTCTAGCACAAAGTTCAAGTCCCATGCTGGCAATGGAGGTTTCCTGGGAGGTTTTACATTTTTAATTCCCCTCAGAAACTGTCTGAGCAGAGGATGCGAGAAGACAGGAGGATCCAAGCTGTATTGTGCTGAAATAGCTGATGCATGTATCTTAATGGAGGAATAGGACAGGCCTGTGTGGTAGAGCTCAGCCAAGTACTCCAGGATGTTGGCTATGTTCACCAGTGTCACATCTTGCCCTTTTGCAGCACTCCAGATGAGATATCTTTTCCATTTTGCTGCATAATTCTTTCTTGTTGAAGGTCTACGAGCCTCCAGGATTATGTCCTTAACCCTTTGGGATAAATTTGGGTTAATTTCTGTCATGTAATGTTCCAGGCAGTTAGCTGCAGAGTTTTTAGGCTTGGATGCCGAATGTTGTAGTTGTTCTGTGTCAGCAGTAATGGGATCAGTGGTAGTTTCCATATTTGTTCCCTGGACATGCTCCTCAGGAGTGGGTACCAATGTTGTCTTGGCCAGTCTGGGGCTATCAGAATGATCCTCGGACGTTCCTCTTTGATCTTGAGAAGCACCTTGTGTATCAAAGGAAGTGGTGGGAATGCGTATGCTGTCAGGCTTTTCCAACTGAAGGATAGGGAGTCCACCTTCCAAGCAAGTGGGTGGTAAGTCCTTGTGCAGAATTTCTTCAACTGGTGATTGTATGGGGATGCAAACAAGTCTATTTGTGGTAATCCCCATTTTCTTGTGATGGCTTTGAAGATGTCCGGATGCAGCATCCATTCGTGGGCATCTGTTGTAGTTCTGCTTAATATGTCTGCTAGAATGTTTTCCTTCCCTGGTACATAAATTGCCTGTAACTGAAGGTTGTAACCCAGAGCCACATCCCATAGGTCTAGTGCCAGCCGGCATAGGGGGTATGAGTGTGTGCCTCCCTGTTTGTTGATGTACCACATAACTGTGGTGTTGTCTGTCCTTATCAACAGCTGGCCTTCGTGGAGAAGAGGTCTGAATGCCTGGATTGCCAATTTTACTGCCATCATTTCTTTTAGGTTTATGTGCAGATGCAGTTGGTCTTGAGTCCATAGGCCTTGAATGCACTTGTCCATCATGTGTGCCCCCCAACCGAGGTCTGAGGCATCTGTCGTGATAGTTTGTCTTGGATGACTTTTGCTGAAGGGCAGTCCTGTGTTTGATTGACAGGCCTGAGCCCACCGTAAGAACTCTTGCTTCAGGCATGGGATCATTGGAATTTTGGTTTTCAGGCTGTGCTTGTGTTGAGACCACAAATTCTTTAGGTACCACTGTAGCTTTCTCATATGAAGCCTGGTATGAGGGACCAGAATTATGCAGGATGCCATAAAGCCTAGAGCTTGTAACACTTTTCTTGCAGTTAGATGGCTCTGCTTTGTTAATGCCAAGAAGTAGAGAGGAAGTTGTTCTTTCTTTTCTGCAGTTAGAAATGCCATTTGTTTTGATGTGTCCAGTTCTGCACCCAGGAAGGTTATTATTTGGGATGGAATCAGCCTTGACTTTTTTGTATTGACTGTGTATCCCAGGGCTTGTAGCAGATAGATGACTCTTTGTAAGTCTTCTGTTAATTTGTTTTTGTTGTCCGCTTGTATCAGGCAGTCGTCCAGGTAGGGATAGATTTGAATTCCCTGAAGTCTGCAATGAGCGATTACTGATGCCAGGCATTTCGTGAACACTCTGGGCGCAGTAGATAAGCCAAAGGGCAATGCTGAGAATTGATAATGCTCTGATCCTGCAAGAAATCTGAGGTATCTTCTGCAAATTGGTCTTATGGGGACGTGCAGGTATGCCTCCTTGAGATCTAGAGTTACCAGCCAAGACTCCTTGCCCAGCATGGGAAGAAGCTGCTGTAGAGTCAACATTTTGAATTTTGGGACAATGAGGGATGTGTTTAGAGCGGACAGATCTAGAATAGGCCTCCATTTGTTTTCTTTTCTTGGTACCAGGAAGAGCCTGGAGTAAAACCCCTTCCCTTGCTCCATAGATGGTACCTTTTCCACAGCTCTCATTCTTAATAATTGAGATATTTGTTTTAGAGCTTCTGCCCTTTGAGTAGGTGGTAGGTTTGGCATTCCTCTCTTTCCTGGTAGAGTATGGAAATGGAACCTGTAACCTTGGTCTATAGTTTGCAAAATCCATTTTTCTCTTGTAATGCAGTGCCAGTTTCTTGAAAATAAGGTTAGCTTTCCGCCTAAGGGTGCTTCTAGTTGTTCCCTGGTAGGCGGTGCCACCGCCAAGTCACTGTGATTGAGTTGTTGTAGTGGTGGTGGCTGTGTCCGTGCCTCGCTGGTTGTTACCCTGCCACTGGCGACCCCTGTAGGCACCTCTGGATTGGTTTCTGCCTCTAGAGCCTATTCCTGCCTCTTTGTGCCTTAGAGGACTCGGAAAGGACCAATTCTTGGAGGGCCAATTCCTGCTAAACCTTGGAGGTTGAACTTGTAAGAAATCTTTTACTGTTTGCACAGATTTTGCTTTCTCTTCCATCTTTTTCAGAACCTGCTGTGCGGGGGCACCAAATAAATTGACCTTGTCCATAGGCGCATCCAAAAGCTTAGATTTGATATGGTCTGGTAATGCCTGTTCTTTCAACCATGCATGCCTCCTGATAACTGTGCCCATCATGGCTGATCTAAAGGAAGCCTCCAGTGCATCATAACCACATTTTAAAGAATGGTTACTAACCTGCTGAATGTTATGTAACATTTCTTGAACATACTTTTTATCTAAAGATTCTTCAGAGGACAGCTTTTTAGTCAACTGGTCAAGCATAAACTCTTGATATTGAATCATATGAAATTGGCAGTTCAAAGCTCTAGCTGACAAAGTAGCAGAGGTGTAAACTTTTTTACCCCATCTCTCTAAGGACCTGGAATCCCTTTCAGAGGGGAGGGTTTTAGAAGAAGTAGCTGCTACAGCTTTAGGGCCCTGGGAGATAGTCTCTGGATCTGCAAAAGGGGCCTTATATAAGTGGTGATGAGTGTCCGGGACCCTGTAGTACCTATCTGGTTTAGCAGGAGCAGGAGGTAAAGTATCAGGAGAAGTGCAAGCATCATTAAATGCATCATCAATAACAGATAGAACTGGAGGAATAGCTAAAGGCCTATGCTGTGGTAAGTATAGAAAGGTCCTAAGCCTTTTTCTTGAGTCTGAGAAATCTTGGCCCTGCCACTGGAATTGTTCCCTCATAGCATGCAAGGTTTCCCCAAAGGAAAATTCCTCAGGAGGAGAGGCTGAAGGGATGGACTCCTCAGCATCGGAGTCTTCGTAAGGAGAAAAAGAAGCCTCAGGAGGATCTGAATGTTCTGAATCATCAGAAGAATCATCTGTGGCTACTGGCTCAGGGGGCTCTGCTCTAGGCCTCTTTTCTGGAGGAGGGAGAGAGGCCCTGTCTGGATGAGGCTGGGATCCACGGATTAAAGTGATGAGATCCTGTGCCAAAGAAAGCATATGGGAGCTGGTGCTGGGCCTGTGAGAGGGGGGCTTGGCAGGCACTGGTTTGGAAGTTTTGGCTGCTTTAGCCCTGGCAAAGGCCTTAATAGACATAGCTGGAGGAGGCCTAGCAGCTCCACGTGCAGGAGTAGAAATATCTAGTGGGATGGTGTCTGACAAATCCTGTGAAATCGCAACAGAAGGCTGGATTTCAGAAGCCGTTTCTACCAGAATAGAAGAGGCCTCGGTAGAAGGCAAGTTATCGGCTGAAGTAAGAACCGCTTGCTCGGTTTTGGCCGAAACTGAGACACTCGTGGATTGCTTGGCCGTGGTTTCAGCCGAAACCGCGGACCGCGAGTGTCGGTCCTTTTCTTTGCGTTTTTTAGTTATTTGCGTAGTCGGAGGATCCGATGGCATAATGTAGGCAAAATCGGAGCCGAAAATCTGTTCAGCAAAGTCCGAGCGACGTCTCAGCGTCCGCCGGTTAAAAGAAGCACAGGCTAGACAAGCTGCTATGTCGTGGTCTGGGCCTAAACAATGTATGCAATAGGAGTGGAAATCCTTATGAGGTATTTGTTTCCCACAAGATAAACAGTTATTAACTTTCTCTGACATCGGCTGAGGCAAGAAAGAGTCCCCAATGGGGTACTTAGCTTTATAGAAGTCTTCGAAGTAGTATTCGGTAGTAGTAATCTCTGGATCTGACCGACCGGCACTTGCGAACAGCTTCTGCTTCGGGCGCCACGCGGCAAGAAAGACTGAGGAAAATGGCGTCGGCTGATGCCTTTATACCCGAAAACTGCCGCAATGACGTCGGGTGAAGTGCGACACCAGCCGAAGCCAGACCCAGACTTTGGAATCCGGCCGACCGAAGGGCTGCCTGATGACAGGACAACCCATTTGTAAGGACTGCAGATGCATCCTTGAAGGACATCAACCACTTTGTTTTTTTTTTTATGAAGGAAAAGAGAAGAAAGAAAGAAAAGAAAAGGGTACCAACAATGGTATCCCAAGAATACCACAGATGGTAAGGGTGGGAGCTACCAACGATGGTAGGGAAGAATACCAGAAAATGGTAAAGGGGAGGTAGAACGAAGCACTTTACCAGATAAAGGATAGAGAGAAGATATTTATCAACAAACAGTAAAAGTTCAACAACAAGAAAATAAGTTTCATCAACAAAGAAAACCACTTAGCTACGAGTGAAAGGCTTGACACATCCTGACAAGTACGCAGCAAACGAGATCTGAGGTAATGGGGAGAGAGGCACTATGGGTAATCTTAGCATGAGAGTTTTTGTCTGACACGAGCTTGGCATAGCAGCCGAGTTGGAACCAAGGATCGGTTCGAAACCCATCAGTAAGGAATAAATGAAGATTAACAACATCAGATCTCAGGCTCAATCCTAATCCTAACCCAAAACCAAAACTCCACTGCACAAATCTTAGCTTCTCTGGTCTTGTCCCTATACTACGGCAAAATGGACAGATGTCTCCAACTATGTAGAATTTAGACCCCCACACAAGGAACTCTTATTTAGACAGAGCAAATGCAAATAAAATTAAAATATGACACATGACATGACTCTTCTTATAGCACTGTGTGACTCCTCAGTTTAAAGCAGTTCCCTCCCTGATTCGCTTTTTACATCTATCACTTCTAGATATGCATAAACAATTCTTTTCTCTACAGCTCTTTCAAAGAATTTAAAAATGTCTCATCTGTATATATGTAACTAATCTTACTTTAATAAAAGTCTTAGAATGCATTTTTACATGTTAGTCTAATATAATTCTGCAGCTTGGAAGTTCCCCAGATCAGCCTGTATATTTCTGTACTTAACTTGAAGCTATCCTCCAGAGCACTGGTGTCAATGGAAGATGTGCAATTCCTAAGCCATCAGATACTACCGCAGGTGACAACAAGAACGTAGGTTTACATGTAAAATATATGTATCTCTAGGTACATGCTTTAAGATGTGTATTAGAAGAAACATACATGCATACAGGATACCATACAATCATTCATAAGTATAAGATTCTGAATACTGTTTGTAATTAATAGAACATACATAACTGTCACTGTTAACAGGACTGGATATGGACACAGATGTGTATTAGCAGAAACATACATGCATACAGGATACCATACAATCATTCATAAGTACTGGATACCATACAATCATTCGTAAGTACAGGATACCATACAATCATTCATAAGTACAGGATTCTGAATTCTGTTTGTAATTAATAGAACATAAATAACTGTCGCTGTTAACAGGACTGGATATGGACATAGATGTGTATTAGCAGAAACGTACATGCATACAGGATACCATACAATCGTTCGTAAGTGCAGGATACCATACAATCATTCATAAGTACAGGATACCATACAATCATTTGTAAGTACAGGATACCATACAATCGTTCGTAAGTACAGGATATCATACAATTGTTCGTAAGTACAGAATACCATACAATCATTCGTAAGTACAGGATACCATACAATCGTTCGTAAGTACAGGATATCATACAATCGTTCGTAAGTACAGAATACCATACAATCGTTCGTAAGTACAGGATATCATACAATCGTTCATAAGTACAGGATACCATACAATCATTCGTAAGTACCGGATACCATACAATCGTTCGTAAGTACAGGATACCATACAATCATTCGTAAGTACCGGATACCATACAATCGTTCGTAAGTACAGGATACCATACAATCATTCGTAAGTACAGAATACCATACAATCGTTCGTAAGTACAGGATATCATACAATCGTTCATAAGTACAGGATACCATACAATCATTCGTAAGTACCGGATACCATACAATCGTTCGTAAGTACAGGATACCATACAATCATTCGTAAGTACCGGATACCATACAATCGTTCATAAGCACAGGATACCATACAATCATTCGTAAGTACCGGATACCATACAATCGTTCGTAAGTACCGGATACCATACAATCGTTCGTAAGTACAGGATACCATACAATCATTCGTAAGTACCGGATACCATACAATCGTTCGTAAGTACAGGATACCATACAATCATTCGTAAGTACCGGATACCATACAATCGTTCATAAGCACAGGATACCATACAATCATTCGTAAGTACCGGATACCATACAATCGTTCGTAAGTACAGGATTCTAAACTCTGTTTATAATTAATGAGCTGATTCTTCTCCAGTGTACAGGATTCGATCCCTCCCAGCTCCATTTGCCTTCTATATAATCTGAGCAAGTCACTTAACCAGCCAGTGCTCACCGTCACCCTTCAAAAGTGTCAAGTGTATCCAGAGGGCTTACCTGGGCTACCAAATGAATCAAGTTAAAAAAGAAATCTTGTCTCCAAAAAGAAATTTAATATAGACACAAAGACCTAAACAAATAAAGTCCATGGGGGGGGTGAAGTCCCATAATGTTTTTGTTCACATTTTATTTACCCTATTTATGTTCAGTTACAATTACACTTCTGATTTCCTTCCATTTCTAGAAGATGTTCCATTATTATCCATATTTCCTGCACAGCTATTTAAAAAAACACTGTAATATACATAAGTAAAGGAACACAGGAAATAGGCCCTCTGACACAGGAAGAAAAATTCTGACTGTCCCACACAGGAAGGAGAATTGTAAGTCATAGTGGCAAGTGGCAAGTCTAATTTGTCAGAAGGCCAACTCAATGGAGATAACATTTTCTCTCAGATGGTGTAAGATGTAGCTGGATCCTGGCACTTGCACCTGTGAGGACTTAAGAAAAAATGATAAGACTAGTGCACGATGGTGGGTTTAACTCCATATTACTGACAACTGTTGTGGTGCACACAGATAGATCAACATTACTGACATGACTCATTTAGAAAGGGGAATAGTACAGATGCCCTGAGGGAGTACCACTCTCACATACCAAAAGAAAGGGAAAAGCACATTAGAAGTATGAAAATAGCTTTCTATCAGAATTAAAGAAAAGCTAAGGTGAAGTAGTCAGAAAGTAAGGCAAGGGGTTGGGGAAAAAAGAAGAATTAAACTGAATTTAAGCACTAAAATGGCTTGGTGAAATAGAAGATAAGGAATTTGTTGAAGGAAACATAAGATCTTCATTTTTAAGAAAAAATTCACTGCTCCCCATTTTATTGATTTATTTATTTTAAGTACAGGAAAATGCAAGGATTGTTTATAACTAGATTCAAAGTGATCCTTAAATATGGATATCGTTCAAGGAGAAGTTTAGCCGTGTGCTTATGCTGGTTGTCAAAGAAACCAGGTCGTAACTGGAAAGCAGTTAACTGAGATTATGGAGTCTGTGGATTATTTGAGGCTTTGTATCTTCATTTGGGAAAAAAATGTGAAATTATAATGGCTGCAAAGGGAACACAGAATCACTTTTACCTTCAGACAACTGGACCCTTCTCACATCCATCCCCTTGATGTTCCAGTTAATAAAATACTCTGACCAATAAAGGGGTGAGGAGGATCTTCGTTTATCTATATGGCTCTTTTAATACACAATTAACTATTTGCTGTGCATAATTACCATGAAATCATTTGCCCATTCAGTTCCCCAGTTGCAGAACAGACCCCTTTATCTGCCACTGGTGAGTTGTCATTCCCATCTGATTTTGTTTCTCCTGTTCATGTCACTCCTCCTCCTGTGTTGAAGGCACAGTATACTGGCAGAGCAGAGCCTGCAGGGCTGCCATGCATACTCACTGCTTTACAAGCCCGGATCCTGTCTCTGAGGTCAGTGTATGAGCCATCACCAGTCTTTCAACAGGTGACTACTTCTTCCAATGACATAGAGCTGCTTCCCTTCCCCAGGCGGGCCAAGTTGCCATTTGTTACTCATACATATCCCTAGTGACCAGCAGTGCCAAACCCCACCAACTGTGGTAACACAAGTTACTGGAGCTGTAGGAGAGTGACATGTCCCTGCAACAAACAGCTGTCTGTTCTGAACAAGAAAGTTAATGACAGCACTTTAGGGAATGGTGCAAAACAGACATGTACATGTCATTCAACTGTCTGACCTTTCCTGTGATAATAAATCACTTGTTCTAATTTCTTCTAAAAAATGAAAAAAAATGTGTCCCGCTAACTCATGACTGTTTGGCAAAAATAATACTCTCAGAACATTCACGAAACAACTTTATTCCTTTTGAATTATCCATGCTGCAAGAAAAAGGTTCTTACTGGTCTTTTGATTAGCAGACACATATATAAAGTCTGCTTGCAGTTTTCCTTCCCTACTTATAACAGTTTTCAGGCAAATGTTTTCTTAAATCCATTATGCCAACTGGGTCATCACTCATCACTGCCACTGCAAAGGAACAGTCTCTCTGTATCTTCTAGCTTATTCACAAAAGTTCTCACCAAAATCCACAAATCCTTAAACATGTTTCTAAAAATAACATTCTACTCAATAGATCATTTCATGGTACTGAATTAAAAGATTTAATTTCTCATGTTAAGAAAGGCATGGAACCAGTTTATTTCGCACTGAAGGACTCATTTGTGTTCTGTTATTTTGTGTGGGACCTCACACTAATCTAGACATTCTTTATGTCAGACTAATGAATCTTTGTAAATAGCTTAAAACTTTCTCTACAGCCACCATTCCAGCATACTTTCATTTGTGTTGCTGGGCATAAAATAAGCAGATCTGTTCATATAGCTCTCAACCTCTTAGTGCAAAAAATCTGGACAAAGCCTAAAATAATGGTGGGACAAAGGCCCAAAATTAGGGACAGATTTTAAATATTGCTCTTATAAACTTAGAAAGTTACTGGAATAACAGGATTTGTGTTAGTGTGTATTTTATAAAGGATCTGAAGTCTGAAACTCAAATTATCTCATTGTTTAGTGACTTCAGTCCTCACTGATTTGCCAGAAAACAGAAATTTTATGAGGAACAGATTAAAAATATGAGTCAAAAATCTGGACATTCCACGAAAATCTGGACAGATGAGAGGTATGTGTGTTCACCACAGATAACATGGAATAAAAGTGAATTTTGAGATTCATTATTATTATTATTTCCTAGGCTTGCCTTTAAACAGAGAAAAACTTCTCACAGCCAATAAAAACTACCTGCCTTACCCACTCTACCTATTTCAATGTGGTTAACACAATATGAGAACTAAGAACTTTACCCATGTGCTAGAACAGTGCAATTGTTGTCCGTGTTCCTGAATAAAGGTTTGGCAGTGGAATGGTCCTCTTCACCGTTTTTGTAGCACACACTGTAGTGGTGCCAGAAAGAAGCATATTGTTTCAGGGCAATGCACAGATCTACAACAAAATGATGCACAGGGCAGGACTGAAAGGCTCAGAGGACAAGCAGAAATTGGAAGAATGGTTTCAAATCTGAAAGTACAAGTACAAAGTCACTGATGGTCACTTACTTGAGGGCTCATACCTTAAAGTCCATTCAGTTTTTGACAAGCCCACTGCACAGAACTTCTAGTCACTTCATTTTATAGCTTACTCAAAGAGTGAACAAACAGAGGGTTAGCTTTAACGAAGAGGAGGGATCAAGAAGTCTCATCCTGAACAGGGAATGTTTAGGGAAAAGCCTGTCCACTTACAAAAACTGACCGGAAGTTACATTAAGTAGATTGGTCCAAGAATAAGTAACCTCTATTTTTACAAGGTAAAAAATGTGGGAAACAAAATCCTAAGGGAGGTGCATACATAATCTTTTTAATACATTATATGAGTAGACAGGATGCTATTAACCATGAAAGGGGCTCTTGGGAGTAAATTTCTTACAGGGCCTGAAATAATAAGCAGTGTGAAAATTCATAAAATATTACTGTGCCTGTGGACTTACTGCACCAGATTTCATGGGAAACAGTATTGTCTGTAAAAAGAATAATTTTTTCAGAACAGTGAAAGCAAATCTGCAAGTACCATCTCTGCAAAGGCACATACAGAATGGAGCTAGTCCCAAGGGAACTAAAAATTATATTGTTTGTATGCTCAGGTCCCATGAAGGAAGAGAAGAGAAAGCAATTGTATATTCTTTGACTGAAAGGACATGATGGGGAACATCATTTCCATATTCTGGTACCTGAAGGGTACTTACAAGTCTAAGAAGATCCACAATGCAGAGGACCAAGTGTGAGGAGGAAGTAGGTTGGCATACTTTTACAAGCCAGATGACTGACCATCCCTGGGAGAATAATAGTGCTACAGTGATCCTGTGATCTTAGGAAGTGTGTGTGTGTGTGTGTGTGTGTGTGTGTGTGTGTGTGTGTGTGTGTGTGTGTGTGTGTGTGTGTGTGTGTGTGTGTGTGTGTGTGTGTGAAAATTTTACAATGGATAAAGAGGCACTGGAAGTAATTTTTTTTCAAAGAGAGAGGGATGAGGCAGAAATCTGGGACTGCTTCACCAAAGACTCAGTCCTGTAAGTGTCCTGTGTGGAGTTCAGTCTGAGTGTGGATGTGGGAAGCACATACCGAGGACAGCAGGGAATATTCCCTGTAATGGCCTTTGGGCCAGGTTATATTTCATGAATTCACAGAATAGACTTGTGTGCACTTGCTTATTATTGGTTGGCAACAGTGGGATTCAAACCTCATCAGTTTCAGTTATCCTGATGTCACAGTGGGTGTCACACTACCATATGGGTGTGTCACAGTGTTAATATCTCCCCATCACGGTATTGAGTGATGTTATTCTTTACTGTGACAACAGCAGCACTACTTTTGGACTAAATTTTAAATTAATGCTTTTACATGGGTGGGGGATGTTCATCCCTGCTCCCCAGTGTGTGTTTTTTGTCCCCACACTACTGCTAACTTACCATATTAAATCTGAGGCTGCACTAACTCAGAGAAAAAGGAAATACTTAACTTTGTAGTAAAACGAAGTACTTTCTTTACCACAGAAGCAGTGCAAACTTAAAGTTAGTACTTTAGTTAGTGCGGGTATTGGGGCATATCCCCCTCCCTGAAATATAAACAACTTATTCTTGAGTACCTGTTACATTATTCAAATATTTTTTTTTGTATAAAGAATTAGAATATTGTAGAATATTGACTGCATCTGGAACTGACTAGTCACAGTCAAAGTTGTCATGGTCTGCTTTGTGAAAACTGACCTTCAGTCATCTAGCGTTATGATACGCAAAGCCAGGAAGGACTTTGCAACATGGGTGGACTACTGTCCTTTGCTGGGGTGGGCATCTGCAGATGATGCCACTGATCAAGGAAAGTACATTTGTGTACAATTACCATAAATGTAGATGTTCGAGTGTATTCACTGTTGCAGTCATCACATTTGGGCTATCCCCGCCAGGGTAGCCCTCAGTCGGCCCGAATACCAGAGGCTTAGTATTCCTGCATCAGTTGCTGTCGCTTCAGGACTGACGTCAGGTCGTCAGCAGTATAAAGTAAGGCAGCCGACACCATTACATCAGTTTTTCTTGCCCTAACTGCTTCTGCTTCAGGCTTCTCGGCAAGAAAGACTGATGTAATGGCATCGGCTGCCTTACTTTATACTACTGATGACCTGACGTCAGTCCTGAAGTGACAGCAACCGACGCAGAAATACTAAGCCTCTGGTATTCGGGCCGACTGAGGGCTACCTTGGCAGGGATAATCCAAACGTGATGACTGCAACAGTGAAACACGAAGAAGATCAGTATCAGTCCTCGATGCTTTTATTTCTGTTAGGAGATGGTGAGGATGAGCAATGTTAAGGAAGGGCAAAGTGAGAACCGGATCACTATCTCAGGGTGGGAAACATCACAGCTATCAGAATGCCCATCAATGACTATTGACAAATGCAGGAAAAGCCTTTCTTAGCACCACTGTATGCACTCACAGACGTGACCCTATGGATGCATGTATGTGCTGTGCCACACAGCAACAATTTCAGAAAGGAAGACACTTTCCATGAGGGGCTTATAGAATTTTACTGCACAGCAAGTAACACATGAGTTATTTGCATTTCATATCAGCATATGAAATATGCTCTAATTTTTATGTCAACTGTTTCACTTTTTCTTGTGGTGTTTTTTTTTTTTTCTGTATTGCTTATTTAAAGTTCCTGATAAACAGTACTATTTAGCAGACAAACATTTGGACCACAGTCCAATCAATGCATTTGTTCTGGCAAAGAGTTCTGAGTTTCACATACATGCACATCTGTGTGTGTGTGTGTGTGTGTGTGTGTGTGTGTGTGTGTGTGTGTGTGTGTGTGTGTGTGTGTGTGTGTGTGTGTGTATCTGTGTGTATCTTTAAACTATTTCTGTCTACAACAGGCCTGACATCCCCAGTGACTCCTGGCATTAACAAATACTATTACTTTGAAGATGGATCTTCCAGAGAGTGTAGCCAGGCATGCAACCCAAAGAAATGGTCTTGAATACCTAAACATAAAGGGGAGGTGGTCTTTCTGTTATGGCATAGTGAATTACATTGATGACTGTAAAGTAGTCTACATTTGAGGATGAAGATGGGAATTTTGTCTGGCTGGGAATAGACTCTCCTATGAAAAAATAAGTGTAACTTGAGGGCATGGTCTGTGGTTTGTTTAGAGAATGGAAGCAGACCACAGTTGAACTGAGGGAACAGTCTGAACCCCAAACAGCAGAATAGTGAGTTGGAAATGAAAGGTATGCAATAGAGCAAACATCAGTGAGACTGATATTTGAAAAAGTAATGATTACTTGACAGACGTCAACAGTGGCTGAACCTGAAAAACATACAGCTAACGTTGGTAAGACAGAAGAAGAGGGTAGTATGGCAGACAGACATCTGTAAAATGATGCTGATAGGATTGAGATAATCAATTAAATGGCAAATTGTATAATATGATAGCAAAGGGATAGATCTCAAGGGAAAACTTAATTAGCAAGGGGGTGGGGGCCAGTCTTGGTGAGACCTTGCATGCAAAACTGAAAAAAAAAACCCAAAACGTTTATTACTGCTGCCAGATGACTATAACCAGTGACAGACATGTGTGAAAGGGGCGTGTCACCTAAAACTGCAGGGGTTGCCTGAAGTCCTAGGCATGCAAACAGTACTGGGGATACCTGTTGATATGAAAATGTTATAGTGCGTTGCTGCAGGGCATCAGCAAGTGTGACCACATTCTGTCCCTGAAATGGTACCCGAGACTGCACCACCAAACAAAACAGAAGGAAAAGGTCAGGACTTGCCAAACAGAAGGTCCTGCTGTATCACCACAGGTGAGGCTCGTGGTGCCAAAACCTGATTAGATATACATACATGGTTTTCTCTCTCTCTACCCCTCCTCTCAGGCTCCATGATGTTGATGTTTTCCATTATCCCTGTTTGCAGACATTGACTGAAAACTGGATACAGCCATCTCTAAACTGTCTATCTTTGAGAAGTTCTGTAGGGCTGTCTTACATCTTTTGCAGGTTATTTGTTTGTAGCCTCTTGTGCCATGTAATGGGTCAAGAAGGGGAGACATTTCAGATATGAAAATGCTTCCCAAAAGGAGAACTTTCTAGCATGGTGGTTAGACAGTAAGGAATTAAAATAAAAGCTTTATAATTCAGAATTATCAAAATACTAAATGCTTTGGGACATCTGAAACAAAGTTTTCATAACACACCAAAGAACTGAAGAAATCCAGAAGGGGCCACCCTTATACAATGGCCCAGAGGCAAGATTAGTGACCAGTCAAAATTCAAATGATGCAAATCCTGCTATATCCTATAGTCACATCATTCAATATTAGATAGTGCTGTCTTTAAAAATATTTCTCAGAATATGACTAATAATCACCCTTTATCTCACTTCCTTCCATGTAAAGAAACCCTAAAAGAGCACAAAACGTGAACAGTGACATCATCAGTAGGTGCAAAAGGTCTGGTGATAGCTTGAAGGGAGAACAACGGGGCTGCAGTAGTGACATCATCAGTTGGTGCAAAAACTCTGTAGAAAGCTTGAAGGGAGAACAACGGGGCTACAGTTAGTGTACTTTTCCTGTACCTGAAATCAGCCTGTTCAGATTATGAAAGCACACCTTTTGAACTGTTAAGGGAAATCAAACACTCATGTTCTCAAAGATAACTGTGAAAAAGCAGCCCAGCTTATGGTCATGTCTTTATCAAGTTCTTATGGTCATCTCAGTGTAGTGCGACATTCGAAAATTTGTCATCCCTTACCACTTTTACAATCACAGAGTCACCAGGTCATTGAGACAGAGATTATGTCTTTGGTGATGCAATAACCTTTAGATCAACTACAGCCTTCCTTAATCTTGGAACTCCTCCTGTCATCAGGAATGAGAAGTACATACTAAAGGGACATGGCTTCCTGTGCAGGTGGAGTAATGTAATATTTTATTTTTCTACAGAACAACAGCAGGTACACAAAGGAGATTAGCTGTTAACTGTTTAGGGATTTCTATCCAGAAGCTGAAAAAATTTGTAAACTGTTGGGTAAATGTTGCTACTCGACATGGAAACAATGAAAATGTAAAGTCCGGCAACCACCATGGCAGCTGAGGTATAAACTCTTTAATCATAGTAAACCAATTTGTGCTAGGCTATTGTGACTCTAAATCTGTTGCATCTGTATAATTTTGTTAGGTCTGAAGAAGTAGTCGCGGGTACAGTGTAAGCGCTTACCTTTATTTTACTGTTTGCTTTTACTAGGATTAAAGAGTTTATACCTCAGCTGGTGTGGTGGTCGCTGGACTTTATTTCTTTCTTTTCAGAAGCCCCTAATGTAACAGAGATCATGTTACAAAATCAGACTGAAGCCCTGAACCTACACTATGCGTGCTTTTTTCATACTTGCCTTCTTGCACCTCAGTCGTTGCATATTGGACTCTATTCCATTCAGTCTTCAAATAAGATTTCTGCATTATACAGCAAACTCGGTAACAATCTGAAATGTCAGGACCCACTACAATGAATCCCAAAATGCGGAGGTTTCTACTTCTTCTCTTTCGGCTGTTCCCATTAAGGGTCGCCAGAGTGGATCATCTGTTTGCATTTCTTCCTGTTCTCTGCATATTGCTCTGTCACACCAACCACCTGCATGTCCTCTCTCAACACATCCATAAACCTTGTCTTAGGCCTTCCTCTTTTCCTCTTACCTGGCAGCTCCATCCTTATCATCCTTTTCCCAATATACCCAGCATCCCTCCTCAGCACATGTCCAAACCAATGCAATCTCGCCTCTCTTTCTTTGTCTCCAAATCGTCCAACCTGAGCTGACCCTCTAATATACTGATTCCTAATCCTGTCCATCTTCGTCACACCCAGTGCAAATCTTAACATCTTTAACTCTGCCATGTCCAGCTCTGACTCCTGCCTTTTTGTCAATGCCACTGTCTCCAACCCATATAACATAGCTGGTCTCACTACCCTCTTGTAGACCTTTCTTTTCACTTACTGGCACCTGTCTGTCACAAATCACTCCTGACACTCTTCTCCAACCATTCCACCCTGTGTGTACTCTATTCTTCACCTCTCTTCCACACTCACCATTACTCTGAACTGTTAATCCCAAGTATTTAAACTCATCCACCTTCGCTACCTCTACTTCCTGCATCCTCACCATTCCTCTATCCTCCCTCTCATTCACACACATATATTCTGTCTTAGTCCTGCTGACCTTCATTCCTCTTCTCTCTACAGCATATCTCCACCTCTCCAGGGTCTTCTCCATCTGTTCCGTACTCTCACTACAGATCACAATGTCATCTGCAAACATCATAGTCCACGGGGACTCCTGTCTGATCTCTTCTGTCAACCTGTCCATCACCACTGCAAATAAGAAAGGGCTCAGAGCTGATCCTTGATGTAATCCCACCTCCACCTTAAACGCGTCAGTCACTCCCACCGCAGACCTCACCGCTGTCACACTACCCTTGTACATATCCTGTACCACTCTTACATACTTCTCTGCCACTCCCTACTTCCTCATACAATACTACAACTCCTCTCTAGGCACCCTGTCATATGCTTTCCCTAAGTCCACAAAAACACAGTGCAGCTCCTTCTGACCTTCTCTGTACTTCTCCTTCAACGCCCTCAGAGCAAACATCACATCTGTAGTGCTCTTTCCTGGCATGAAACCATACTGTTGATCACTAATCATTACCTCCCTTCTTAACTTAGCTTCCACTACTCTTTCCCAAAACTTCATGCTGTGACTGATCAATTTTATCCCTCTGTAGTTACTACAGCTCTGCACTGTATGGCCAAAAGAACAGGCTTACATATACTAAGTTCAAAATGCCGTTTCCCTGAATATTCCTTTTTCTATGAGGTATGGCAATCTCCCAGTTGGTGTATATATAACCTTGGGGGATGCAGGGGGCTTGTCTGCCATCCTTGCAAAAAGAAGTTTTAAGGAGAAGACAGTTTATGACATTTCCTCTTCTCCAGGTTTTCAGTCTTATTTATCAGCTTTTCGGTACTCAGTATTTTGAGTGCTGACATTTCAATAGGGAACTCACAAACTCCCCCACTCATTAAACAATGGGGTCTACACATGCTTCCCCTGTTTCAGCTTTCAGTTCTGCATTTTATGTTCCAAAGTCTGGAACAGTATATCGACTAACCACTTCTTTTCTTTTCTTTTACACTGCTGTCCTGCCTTATGGTTTTATCATATTTTAAAATAAATGCCTCCCACATCACTGTATTTGTTCCTTTATTACAACACACAGTGCAGTGCAGAATGGACAGTTAGGAATGTTAGATTGTTATGAGTGACAACACGCATCCTGGATTTGTTTCCCTTATTCTTAGATGCATACTATGGAACTTCTTTTTTCTAGATCATTTTTCTGCTGTGCCTGCCAAACATCATATCCCCCTTCAATTGACCTTGAGCCCATTTGTTCTTGATGCACATGCCCTAACTTGCACTGAGTGATAGCCAATGAGGATGTTGCCGCTTAGGCAGCAATAAAGCAAGTTGTGCCCCTGCCTGCATTCTATTTTCTGATGCCGCTGAGAGAGAGAGAGAGAGAGAGAGAGAGAGAGAGAGAGAGAGAAACAGACAGTGTCTTCTTCTCAGCAGCCTAAGGGTCTCATTTCAACAAAACAAAACTGGGGCTATATGTGTTTCAAAACAGTCCCCAAGTAGGGGAACTACTCAGCACCTTTCCCTTCTTAGCAGCCCGCATGAAGCCAAATGCAAGCTATGCTATGTTTTTTTTTTATCTAAAACTAACTCCACCTTCCCGCTGATGGCTGATGTGAGCATTCATGTCACCACAAGAGCATCCTACTGTCCCCTTCCGCACATGCATATTCTCCCACCTACACAGTGAGATGTACCATCACCACCTCAGAAGCTTCAAGCTCAACTGTCCAGCTCCTGGCTTATCATTGTCTCCAGTTAGCCTCTGCTTGCTGATTGCCCAGATAATGGGCCAGAATCAGTCTCTCATTCTTAGCTTCCCCCTTCCTGCACCTCCAACACAGGAACACTGTTGGAACTTGGGCCATTAATGTCATAGTCACGGCTTTATCTGTCTGAGCCATACAGCGTGAGTGCATATTAAAAACAGATATTTGTCTCCAGTGAGCCTTAAAAAGTTAATTAAAACATTTGATTTATTCAAATCAATAGCATTACTGGAACTTACTCAGTTTAAAAAAAATACAAATTAATTAATTAATAGACTCTTCATGCTCTTGCAATGACAAGCAACTATTTTCATTAGCAAAGCAACTGTATCATTTATTTATTTATTTATTTTTGCTGGCTAACTCGGTGAGTCCAAATGATTAGAAACCATTTATAGTGATGGCCCAGCGACAAATACTCTAGATAAGTTAACACAAAGTTCACTTAACAAAATGTCTACAATTCTTTAAAAGATAGAAACATGTTTACACACAGGGATATACACACACTGCAACAGTGAAAAGTAAGTACCTACTCAATCCAGGAATTGAAAACAATAATTTATCATTTAGATGACTGTTAACTTTAATTCTGATCTTCATTACAACATTCACGGTACTTGGTCTGCGCAAAAGCATGCAGTAATGGTTACTGTGGCGACAGTTACAAGTTCCTGGCATTGTACTGTAAAGTTCCAAGTTTGTGATCTAGTACTGACAGCGAATGTTGTGGTCTGCTTGGTAAATGCAAGCAGGATGAAACTGCACAAAGCATATAAAATGACAGCAAAGAAGGGATATACCCAACAAAACAAAGAAGTAGCTTGTAAAACAAGTTAATGGTAGAGATCTGGTGCACCAAAAGGGAAGCAAAAGAACCTTTTGTCAACTAATATGACATTCAGTAGGTGTCATGGAAATAAGCAAAGGAAGGATTGAAGTACCAATGAAGGAAGTAGGAAACAGAGCAATACATTAGGTCTAAAAGAAAGGATTATGTTAGGGCTTGAAGACTGGATGATGGCTGGAACAGATATTCAGAATTATAAGTGACCTTGTCAATGCCCAGAAGAAGAAGACGAAGAGGCAGTCATGAAAAGCAACAGGAAGTGAATGCATATAAAAAAGGTCTGGTTAATGACTAAAAATATGTGAAGGAAAGAGAAGGGAGGTGGAACAAATGGTAGTAGAAGAGCTAAAAAGTACAAGAGAAAGTAAGACGCAAAGAATGGAAAACAGGGAGGGTTGTGGGTACATAGCTATCATGTATCATATTCAAGTATGAGATTAGTTAATTGGTCAACCAGAATGATTAGTGGGTTGAACACAAAATTCACTGTTACCTATCAGAAAATGCAGCTTCCAACACGGCTGCTTCTACTGAGGACAGTGGGACAAGAGGCTTATAACCTGGTGTCTGGTTGGCTCACAGTATTTACATTGTTTTAGCACTAACATTTACCAGAAACCAATACCAAAAGTGATCTACTGTGGCAGAACATTTACTTTTAAACAGGTGTTCCAAAATATGGCTATTCAAGTTTTAACAGTAAACAGTTCTGTGGCACCATATTCATAGGTTCATAGTTTGGTACTAGGCTATTGGCCCTAGGGCCTATACAAGCCTAGCCATAACAATTCCCTGGATATTTCTTCCTACAATATTTACTTCCCTGGACCCCTGTCTAGCAGGGCTACTAACGTGATCCTGGGGTGAATTTCCTATCTCCCATCCAGTCGTCAAGGTTTCTTTTGAAGAGGGCCATGGAGGCGCTCTGCTTGACATGTATGGGCAGTCTATTCCAGAGTATGGGGAGTCTCTGGGTCAGGAACCTATCCCTCCAGCATGTTTTGTTCATTGTGATGACATTGTTTAGATCCCTGGAGCGTGTGGCTTTGAGGGATTGGGATTTCTTTAAGTGGAGCATATCCAACAGCTCAGGGTTTGACATGGCCTTGTATGTTAAGCAGAGATCGCCTCTGAGTAGACGATATGCCACAGAGTATAGCTGGGGTTGTTTTAGACGGTCAGCATAGGGCATCTGCTTTAGGCCTGTGATTCTTTTAGTGAGGTATTTTTCCAGCTGTTGCGGATGTCTTGTGAGGTACATACCAAATGGGGCATTGTACTCTATAATGGGTCTAATGAGGGATGAGTACAGTGGGATGAAAAGCCCTTAGTGATGAGGTGTGCCACATAGAAGGATTTCCTGACTGTTGTGGTGATGTGGTTATCGAAGGTGAGACCACTGTCCAGCTGTGTCCCTAAGTCTCTCATTACACTTTCGGTGTTTAGTGTACTGCCACCTATGTGGTAATTCACGGGTACATGTTTTTCCCAAAGGGGATAACTATACATTTCTTGGCATTAAGCTTGAGCCCATGGCTCTGGCACCAAGCATCTGTTTCTGTAAGGCCCTTTTGTAGAATATCCACATCATTTGGGGATTCAATAATGGCTCCCAGTTTGCAGTCATCTGCGAACTTTGTTAGCCAGAGTCCCTTAGTGTTGACCTGTACGTCAGAGAAGTAGATGCCAAACACAAGCGGTCCCATAACTGAACCCTGAGGTACTCCACTTGTCACTTGTCTGGAGCTGGATTTGGAGTCGGCTACTTTTACAGTCTGGGTTCTGTCAGTAAGCCATTTGGCAACCCATCGAGTGATGTAGGGATTTATGCCCAGCTTAGTAAGTTTATCTATGATTCCAGAGTGGTGGATGGTGTCAAAGGCCTTGGCGAGGTCCAGATAGGCTGTGTGGGCCACCTTGCCCTCGTCCACCCCTCTGGAGACTGATTCGAAGAAGTCAATCAGGTTCAGGAGACAAGATCGGCCCTTCATGAATGCAAACTGGGTGGGGTCCAGTGTTGGAAGGCTGCCAATGTCTTTGTTTATAAGTTCCATAACAATTTGTTCCATGACCTTGTAGATCAGGCTCATCAGACTGATGGGATGGTAGTTCCCGGGATCCAAGGTGGATCCCGCCTGGTGGAGTGGGATAACTGTAGCTGTGCACCACTCAGTGGGCACGAAGCCTGAGGTGAGGAAATGATTAAACATGACACTTAGGTGAGGTGCCAATTCATTTTGTAGTTCATGTAGTATACAGCCTGGGATGTCACCTGGTCCCATGGATGCTGTATTCTTAGCTTTGGAGAGTGCGGTTTCTACCTGTGTGGCAGTGATTACTGGAATTTGGCAATCTTTTGGTATTGAGATAGGCCATTTAGGGGGTGAGAGGGAGGTAAAGTTGGCATTGAATTGATCTGCCTTGATATTGGCAATATCCTTGGAATCAGTATATTTAATGCCATTCTGTTATAGCTCAGAGCAGATCTGAGCATTGCCATTTAGATTCTTGACATAGTTATAGAATGCCTTGTGGTTGTCTTTGGAATCTTTGGCAATTTTATTTTTATAACTAGCTTTGGAGGATTTTATGAGGGATCTCAGCTTCTTACTGAGGTTGGTAATGGAGTTTTTTGCATCCTGGGATTTTCCTCTTTTCTGCAACAGTTTCTTTCTTCTGTTGTATAGATTGTTTATGGCAGGGGACCACCAGATTGGCTTCCTTTTTTTTGAGGAGAGCAACTTGGTTCTATTTGGGATGGCACGATTCATGCACGAGTGGATGTACTTGTACAGTGCCTTAGTGTAGGATTCAGCAGTCGAACTTTCAGTTCCCATTTGCATGGGTGTCACGAAGTTTGTCACTTCAGACTTGAGTACCATGAAGTTGGCTTTGGAGAAGTTTTTTATGGAGGTTTCCTTACTGGGGGGTGGGGGTGGGATGTGGATGTCAAGGGTGATTAGCTTATGGTCAGACCTGACCAATGAAGGGGTGACCACTGGTGTGGAGCATCTATCTCCCATGTTGGTAATGACCAGGTCTAGGATATTGGAGCCCCTGGTGGGACAATGGATTAGATGATCCAGGGTGTTGGAATTTATGAATTCACTGTTCACTACTGATTATTACCACTCTACAAGTGTTTTTCTAAGAAAAATAAGATGAATTATTTTACAAATGCTATATGGAATTAAGAAGTCAGTGTGTGTCTGCAAGAAAACATAACATGCTGGGGCTTTTTACATTTGCTATTCATTTGTTAGTGTCAGAATAATACTTTACAGTGATGCATACGCACAAGTGTGCACAGACACATAGACACACAAAGAAAATATATATAACACTTCACTGTTAGCAGTCAACTAAATGGTTTGGACCACAAGCATTCAGTGTACCAGAATGACAATTAAGTTTAAGAGGAATCCTGTTTTTCATACCTAATTTACTGCAGTTTTGTCTACACTCTGACCTTAACGTGTTCCTTTTACTCTGATCCTTTGCTATGTTGGCTGTGATAAACTGTGTTGGTTTCTCTCACCATATTATATGCCCAAATACTATACAAATTAAGGCCAATGGGTACACGTGAAATTTATACTGACAGAATGCAACACAAAAATCTCTTGAGGCTTCCATTAACATCCTGCCCTACAAGCTATGTCAGAACAATCACAAAGCAGGGCTAAAATTTGCATCATCACTGTTGTCAGAAGCAAGTAATCAAACTACACAACAGAAATCACTAATACATCACAAATTCACCTACAAGAACCATCCTCTAATGCAGCAACTTTATTTTTTTTAAGCTTAAGCTGTCATCTCCTATCTCTCAGATCCTTGGCTTTCAGTTAAAGAAAAAAAAATTCAACAGAAAACAGAAAAGCTGTATCAACATAATTCAAGCATAAGCAAGCAGATTTTACTGACAATAAAATACTTGGAATTTAGGAGGAATGCCACAAGCACGAGACGACTGTACTCAAACCAAAGCCAAGAATGAAGACTGCACTCAACTTGAAGTAGCAAAAAGGCTTCTATTGTCTGCCAGCAAAACTCTTGCTAAATGGCAGGTCAGCCCACAGCTTGCTGGCAGCCAGTCTAAGCATTTTAAAGTCTTTACAGCCACTTGTAAGCTGATGAATTTTTTTCTACTTCAAACTGATGAATACTTCCTTGGCTGCAGACTTGCAACAATTTCACATGTTTTCCAGTTTTTTATTGTTTGGTTATCTGCATATACAGACCATTAGCATATAACACAGCAATCATACTGTCATACCATCACCCACCCCCCACCCCCACACACACACACGTATATATGATTATGTATACACATACATATATACACACATATATATATATATATATATATATATATATATTTTTTTTTTTAAATCTATATACAGATATCTACTTACATATATACAAAGAAGGCAAAGGCCACAGTTTAATAGGAAGAATAATGCTTCATCTTCTCAAAGACGTCAGCTTCATCATGAGGAATGAATTCCTGCAAGAACATTCCTTCCTTTAATGTTTCCTCATCCCTTGCATAAATCACTGTCCATAAGTCAACAGTCCATGGGAAAGGAGGTACTTGGGGATTATTTTACCAATTAAAAAGAATAACATTCTTTGAGATTCTTTTACTTACGTTAAGCATTTACAATAAAAGAGGAACAGCACAACATGCCGGGTTTACTTTGTAATCCCAGAAGAGCACTGCAATAAAACTTTATATACTTACTGTACACTCCCAGCACCGGACTGTCATAAATTTTTTCCAAGTTTTCATATTCTCATATCCCATTACACCACTTAATACAATTTTATCGATTATCTTACATGTATACCCCCCCCCAGCAGGGCAATGCAACATACATTTCTAATGGGTTTTCACTTTGCTACATTTGTATCAGCACAATGAAATATATCTATGTCTCTGTAAACGGGTTTTAGTGTTCACAGACATCCAGCATTGCTTTATCCTAAAAATCTTATGGCCAGTTTTCATAGCCTTAAATTTCCATCAAGAAAATTTAATGCTACTTTGATCCCAAAAGGAAGCACAATACATCTTCATTTTCATTAATCTTTTGTAATCTTTCTTTAACATTTAGTAAACCATAAAGAAAATGTCACTCCAGCTGTATACATATGATCCCTTCGCTGCTACAGAATTTGGTAAGAATGACTTCTTATACTGCTGAAAAGTGCAGATCACTGCCATGGAGGCAGCCAAGGGAAATGTCTGGTGTCAAACATTTTATAAACTTACTCGCTGCCTAACAATACTCCACAAGATATAGACACCCTGCCATAAAAGCTAAAATGAGTGTTCAGTTACAAACACCCCAGCCTGTATCACTCCATTTACTGCTAACAATGATGCAGAAGCAATCACCATAAAAAAAAATTCTGCAGCTAAGCAAAATCGCATTTAAACAATGTAAAAGTTGTTACAGTTAACAACAAAAAACAAATTAAATGGGTAGTATATTCACAGACACTGTTCTCATACTACAATAACTGAAATATCAGATTAAGTTCCTCATGAATTACACGCAAAGACCAGGAAACAGAGGATGGTGAAATGATCTCCATATATTTGCCATGAAGAAATGCTGTGATAGGGAAACATGACTAACTTCCTGTAGGCATGGACAGCTACTTTCATAAAAGATGTAACTTCTGCACAGAGAAGGCCATTCTCTAACCCTGAAGCCAGTGTCTGGACAAAGCCAAAACCACCAATCATATGTTTCGCCTCTTACCAGGGCAAACTACTTGGTCAAGACCAGAGACTAAATAGTTGGGTGATTGCCATTTATTGAAATAATGAAACAGCTTTGGATGTGCAAGCTTCTTATTCCATCGTTGATATCCAGAATATTAGAACTACCACTTTATATCCTGGACAACTTAAATTGCCTAAGGGAGGGATCACAGATGGGTAAAGGCTCTTCAAATCATGATTATAATGTTTTTTTAAACAACACTTCGAAACATTTTTGCAAGAACGACAGACGTCTAGATATAAGCCAAAATTTAATAAAACAGTAAAATTCTTTAAGCAATCAGAAAGCACTCTAGCACCTCGGCTTCACATAAGCCTTCAAGGAGTACTCAATCACAAAAAAACAGTGTCTTAAATACTCACAGTTGCCACTTCCATCACTAATCAATCAATTAGCATACACTTATTAAAACTTTTAAAGATACATTTCCACATGATTAAAGTACACATTTCCAACAGCAGTCTGTATTCAGACCATGTGGAATTAAAGTGCCATATTTTAAAATAAAGAGTGTTTCTTTATATAATAACATATTCCTAACTTGTTCACTATCTCTATCCCCTTTGATCTGTTCTAAGATAGTGGCTTTTAAGCCTACAGGACTGCTATTATGGTACTATTTAAAATGTTGGGCCAAAGGACTTTCCATTTTGCCTTGCCTTATATCTCTCAAATGTTCTGATAATCTATTTTTGAACATCCGTTTCGATTGACCTATATAATATTTTTCACAGTTGCATTTGATAGCATAAACCACCTTCTCATTAGTGCACTGGTATTCTCCTATCGTTTGAAAATTAATTTTATTTATTCTAGGGAAGGTATGCACTATGAATTCACATCCCGTGCAATTCCCACATGGTCTCGTCCCTTTCAAATAAATTTGCAATGACAAATTTTCTTCACGTCTTTTAAATTTAGTATGTACTAGCGTATCTCTCAATCCCTTTCCTTTTTGAAATGAAAAAAACTAAATTTTGTTGTACCAGTCTACTAAGGTCATAAAATCTGGACAAAAACTTCCAATATTGTCTAATTACCTCTCTCACATTCTCACTCAAAATATTATAGGTCATGACTATAAAAAAACTATTATAATCAGTTATATCTATTACATCTCTCTTCTCACCATGAGTTAAAACTGCATGGTTTACATCCCTGCTACCATACCTTACTTTTTTAATTCTCTTTGCACTATTCTCAATTATTTGTCTATCATATTACCTTTCTACAAACATGTTCACAGTACTTTGTAACTCTTCTTCAAAATTATAATTATTATTATAGATTATAGAAATCCTTAAAAATTCTCCATAGGGCAAGGAATTCAGAGTATGTTTTGGATGACAACTATTGCTCATCATAAATTGATTAACAGCCCCAACTTTACTATGTAGACTTGTCCTTATTTCTTCACCAACTACACCTTATAAAGAAATATCAAGAAAATAATTTTTATTTCTATAATTCAACCCATCAAACTGTATAGAAACTCTATTTCTTTGTAATTGTGCTACAAATTCTTGAACCATTTCTACACCACCATCATAGAGGAATATCAGATCATCTATGTACCTAAAGTAGAATTTTACATATTTTTTGTAAAATGGATTTGTGTGTATATATATATATATATATATATATATATATATATATATATATATATATATATTCTGTCTCAAACCTCCTCATAAATACGTTTGCATGCATGGGTGCAAATGGGGCACTTATTGGCATACCTTGTATTGGATGGTACAAAGTGTCCTCAAAACAGAAAAAGTTATTTTCCAAGCTAAACTTAGCCAACTCCATAGTGTAATGTGCTAATGGGCTGTCACCTAAATAAATGCTGAGCGCTTCCATCCCATAAACATGTCTTATATCGGTGTATAAGCTTTTCACATCAGCTGTTATCCAATACATCGCTTGCTTCCATCTCACCCTTTTAATTTTTTGTAAGAAGTCAGATGAGTCTCTAATATAAAACGGAAGATGAATAGCTTCCTTCAACAAACATTTGTGCAACACCAACCCTAAATTGTGTAAGAAATATTTTCTAGCAGACACAATTGGTCTTCCTGGTGGATTTATCAAACTTGTATGTACTTTAGGCAAACAATAAAAATATGCCATCTCAGTAGCCTCACTTAATTTCTCCTCAGCATCATATTCGGTCTAGTATCCCAATCTCAGCCCCCTATTAATCAGGCTAATATATTCTATTTTTGCTTTTTCTATGTCAGAATTAGTCACAATTTTATATACTTCCTTGTCTTGTAACAACTCATAACAATCCTACTATATTGAGAGTGGTGCATCACCACTATTTTATTACCATTATCTGAAGGTTTTATCACAAAATTATTCTGATGTGAAAATTATTTTACTGAAAACCATTCATTTTTTTGTTAAATTATAATGAATACCTTTTTATCTAAATTATTACATAGCAGTTCAATTTCAAAATCAATCACTGAATAAAACTTTTTTATGCCTTCATGTATAAATGGTAGTATAAACTTACTAGAAACTTTGACATGTGTAGTACTTATTGGACAGTAAGCATTACATTCACTGGTACAAGAAACAAAAGAATCTTCAGATATTTCACTAATACTAACAATTTCATCTATACTATCATGAGTATCATTAAGAACATTTCCCATACAGTTCTTAGTTCTATCTACGTTATAAACATGATAATAGTACCACAAATGCATTTTCCTAATTAATTTAAAAATCTCAATTTAAAAAAAATGTATTCTGGGCAACACTGTAGGAATAAATTTAAGACAACGCTGTATATAAACTATCATCCTGCACATTACTGGTTAAATTCAAGACAACACAGTATTACACTTTAAATTAATGCCATTTAGTTCTTTTGTTATTTCTCCATTGTCCCTCATGTTTACTTCCTTTATGTTGATCCCAATCTTGTTCCTGGAACTGTAGTTTCTTATTATAGTACTGTCCACCTTTCTGACGAAAGTTTTGCTGCATATATTGCATATCATTAGGTTCAGGTAAAGCTGGAAATACCTGCTTGTCCTCTAAATCACTCTGGTGCCTGCTTGTGTCGCTAAACGAAGCTTCTTCTCTTGTATTTCTTGCTCCTTCCTGATTTTGAAAACATACTCGTGACCCCTGACGTTGCTGTGATGGTCTAAAGAAGGTTGCAACATTATCATAGTCCATGAGGTATCTTTTTATTTTGTTCAATTTCTGCTCACCTATTTTGTTTTCAAAAACAACCAATTTCTCTTGTATGTCACCCAAACACATTTCAAAACATTTTTTTTGTCAAGAGAAAGTAAAATATCATGGCAAACAGAGTTAATGTCTTTTCTTAAAGGAAACAGCTTTACCTCGTCCCGTTCAATTAATATCTTAACCCACTTAAGTGAGCAACAATGTGCAGCCTTCTCCCATCTCTGCCAGAAGGTTTTGTCTTCATTATTAGATAAGTCAAAAGGTTGAGAGGGAAATTTGATTGCCCGTAACCCCCTCGGTGCTATGTCAATCCAGATACCTCTGGAGACTAAATATATGATAGTAGGTTAAGGATTCTTTATTCAGTAACTGCTCCAATTTATGGAACAAAGTTCTTGCTTCCACAGAAATAGCTGTAGGGTGCTTACCCACCTCTGGAAACAGGTTTGATATACGCTTGCTTCTGGTCTCCATGAGCAGCCTTTCCCACATCTGCGAGGGTGGCTCTTCACTATTACTGGCTGGTCTATCACCTCCACCTTTCTCCTTCTCTGCATTAGAATGCAGGAAACCATCCAAAGTCAGCTGAAAAGAATCTGACAGTTCTTCTCTAAAAATTCTCGGTAAATTAAGTGTAGGATCACACTTCGAACCAATTCTGCAAGAACGACAGACGTCTAGGTATAAGCTAAAATTGAATAAAACAGTAGCATTCTTTCAGTAATACAGAAAGCACTCTAGCGCCTCAGCTTCACATAAGCCTTCAAGGAGTACTCAATCACAAAAAAACAGTGTCTTAAATACTCACAGTTGCCACTTCCATCACTAATCAATCAATTAACATACACTTATTAAAACTTTTAAAGATACATTTCCACATGATTAAAGTACACATTTCCAATAGCAGTCTGTATTCAGACCCTGTGGAATTAAAGTGCCATATTTTAAAATAAAGAGTGTTTCTTTATATAATAACATATTTCTAACTTGTTCACTATCTCTGTCCCCTTTAATCTGTTCTAAGATAGTGGCTTTTAAGCCTACAGGACTGCTATTAAGGTACTGTTTAAAATGTTGGGCCAAAGGACTTTCCACTTTGCCTTGCCTTATATCTCTCAAATGTTCTGATAATCTATTTTTGAACATCCGTTTCGTTTGACCTATATAATATTTTTCACAGTTGCACTTGATGGCATAAACCACCTTCTCATTAGTGCACTGGTATTCTCCTATCGTTTGAAAATTAATTTTATTTATTCTAGGGAAGGTATGCACTATGAATTCACATTCTGTGCAATTCCCACATGGTCTCGTCCCTTTCAAATACATTTGCAATGACAAATTTTCTTCAGGTCTTTTAAATTTAATATGTACTAGCGTATCTATCAAACTATTTCCTTTTTGAAACAAAAAAACTAAATTTTGTTGCACCAGTCCACTAAGGTCATAAAATCTGGACAAAATCTTCCAATATTGTCTAATTACCTCTCTCACATTCTCACTCAAAATATTATAGGTCACGACTATAAAAAAAACTATTATGATCAGTTATATCTATTACATCTCTCTTCTCACCATGAGGTAAAACTGCATGGTTTATATCCCTGCTACCGTACCTTACTTTTTTAATTCTCTTCGCACTATTCTCAATTATTTGTCTATCATATTACCTTTCTACAAACATGTTCACAGTACTTTGTAACTCTTCTTCAAAATTATAATTATTATTATAGATTATAGAAATCCTTAAAAATTCTCCAAAGGGCAAGGAATTCAGAGTATGTTTTGGATGACTGTTGCCCATCATAAATTGACAGTCCCAACTTTTCTATGTAGACTTGTCCTTATTTCTTCACCAACTACACCTTCTAAAGAAATATCAAGAAAATAAATTTTATTACCATAATTCAGCCCATCAAACTGTATAGAAAATGCATTTCTTTGTAAATGTGCTACAAATTCTTGAACCATTTCTACACCACCATCACAGAGGAATAGCAGATCATCTATGTACCTAAAGTAGGATTTTACATATTTTTTTGTAAAATGGATTTGTGTATATATATTCTGTCTCCAACCTTCCCATAAATAAGTTTGCATACATGGGTGCAAATGGGGCACCCATCGCTGGACTTTGTATCTGATGGTACAAAGTGTCCTCAAAACAGAAAAAGTTATTTTCCAAGCTAAACTTAACCAAATCCATAGTGTAATTTGCTAATGGGCTGTCACCTAAAAAAATGCTGACAGCTTCCATCCCATAAACATGTTTTATATCATCAATTAAAGAGACTCTGATTAACCCTAAATAAAGTTCAGCTGTCCTAGTAGGATTTTCCTGACATTTACTCAGATACCTGCTAATGCAAAAGCCATGGTTCGCAGGCAGCTTATAAAGCATCAAAGGGATCTCATTGTTGAAAGGTATCAGTCAGGAGAAGGGTACAAAAAAATTTCCACAGCATTGGATATACCATGGAACACAGTGAAGATAGTCATCAAAAAGTGGAAAGAAATGAGCGTCCCTCCAAAATTGATGAAAACACAAAATGAAAACTGGTCAAGGAGGCTGCCAAGAGACCTACAGCAACACTGATGGAGCTGCTGGAATTTCTGGCAAGTACTGGTTGTGTACTACACATGACAACAATCTCCCATATTCTCTATATGTCTGAACTATGTATGGGGTTGCAAGATGCCTTTTCTTACACAGAAAAATATCCAGGCCTGGCTAAAATTTGCAAAACAATACATCACGTCTTCCAAAAGCATGTGAGAAAATGTGTTATGGTCTGATGAGAACAAGGCTTGAACGTTTTGGCCACAATTCCAAAAGGTACGTTTGGTGCAAAAACAACACTTTGCCATCACCAAAAGAACACCATCCCCACGGTGAAGCGTGGTGGCAGTATCATGCTTTGGGGTTGCTTTTCTTCAGCTGGAACTGGGGCTTTAGTCAAGGTGGAGGGAATAATGAACAGTTCCAAATACCAGTCGCTTCTGGCCCAAAACCTTCAGGCTTCTGCTAGATAGCAGAAAATGAAGAGGAATTTCACCTTTCAGCACAACATAGACCCCAGCCATACATCCAAATCAACAAAAGAATGGCTTCACCAGAAGAAAATTAAAGTTTTGGAATGGCTCAGCCAGAGCCCAGACTTAAATCCAATAGAAAATATGTGAGGTGACCCAAAGAGGGCTGTGCACAAGAGATGTCCTCACAATCTGACAGATTTGGAGCGTTTTTGCAAGGAACAGTGGGCAAATATTGCCAAGTCAAGATGTGCCATGCTGATAGACTTTTACCAAAGAAGACTGAATGCTGTAATTAAATCAAAAGGTGTTTCAACAAAGTATTAGTTTAAGGGTGTGCACAGTTATGCATCCAGCTTATTGTACATTTTTTTTTATTTTTTAAATTTTTCCCCTAACAGATTTGTTTGTTTTTCAATTGAGTTGCACAGGTTATATGTCACGTTAAAGGTGGGAAAAGTTTTGAAATGATTTATTGTGGTCTCATTTTTTTATATCACAAAAACCTGGCATTTTAACAGGGGTGTGTTCACTTTTTATATCCACTGTAAAACAACTGGAGACTGTATCATTATATAAGGAAATGAAGAAATGTCAATGAAATAACCAGGATTTCTGGGAACAGTACATGCAGAATAATGTTCAGGAAGAGCAGACAGACTTAAGGGAGGCAGGAACTGAGCAACTTATGCAGGTTGGAGTAAATGAAAATAGAATCACACAGGCTGACAATTTTAATTGATCTAAGTTGGGATGTACCATCTGCCCTGATGCTGTTTAAGCAGATCCAGTCTGTGAGGAAGCTTGTGGCAGATGCCCTTGTCCACTAAAAGAGAGAACTAACTTTACCTGGGGCAAAAGGGGCTTACCACAATGATCTTTGGTAATTCTTTCTAAATGTATAGAAGTACCACAGAAATCATTGGAAAGCCTGAAAATGAATACAGAAACATTCCCAACCATGGGAATTTTACAGTGTGTGTCTTCCGAGCATGGCGGCAAGGAGGTCTTAAAAATAATTTTTCCAGTTGTCTGTTTTGAAAGGAAGCAAACAGCTCTACTTCAGGTGTTCCTCCACATCTGGAAAAAGTCCTGGAAGACCTTATATGGAGCTTCCACTTGTGACGGTCTGCCCAGGATCTGTTTAATCTGTATGCCACTGTGTTTTGCACTGATGGAATGAAGGAGGCCTGAAGAGTCAGAGAATGCTAGCTCCCAGGGCACCACTGCCAAATGGCAAAGAGGGTAAAAAAGCAATGACCTTGATCCCCTTGGTTGTTCAGGTACTACATCATGGTTCTTTTTTGGAAGAAACCCCTCCTTTTTGGTTTCAAAGAATTATCCTCCTGGCATTTCCTTTTGGATCTGACTTTTATTTGGTGGGCAGTTTTGTTTGTTCTGTGCCATGAAGGAAGACGCCTGGCTTGGGGAGAACTTGGGTACCTGAAACATCCTACATACCCCATACATTAATTTGCCTCTGTCATCCCACTGTTTTGAGGACTTGTGTAACAGGGCCAAAACACCAATTAAGAACTTTAAGGTGCATTCAAAATTTAAGCATACCATCTTAATACAACAGAAAAAGTGGCATTTCTCTACACTGTATCTGTACATTCAAGCATACCTCTCAAAGCATGTTTTGAAACCTGAGTTGGATTAGAAACAATTTCATTTCTATAAGACTTGTGCTCTGCAGGTAAAGAGCTGCAAACTCATTGAAACTGTATGCACACTGTAAAGTAAATGTCCACATTCTAATGTCCAGATTATGAGAAAGAGATATCCTTTTGCACTAAAGATCTGACCATTTTCCCTCTTTATCAGAGAGCACTGGATTAGATGAAGCCAATGACTTTTTATTTGAGCAGGCATTATTCAAATGAGAAAAGAGACTGGTTGTATCTGAGGAGACCCTATATTTCATCTGAGGAAAAGTGAGCACTTGTTTGGACTTAAGCTCAGGTTACTTTCTGAAGACACAGACTCTCTCCCTCTTTCAGCAAGTGGACCCAAGGACTCCCTTTCAGCAAGCGGACCCATGGTGTGCTGTAGTCATCCACAGGTTAGCAAGCTACCTCCACTGCTCGAATTAGCCCTTTGACCCACCCTGCCTGGAACTACTTGTGGCTAAGTCCCATCGTGGGTGTCTCCCTCCAACTTTTTGGACTGTTTAAGTATGTCCTGCTTATTAGGTACTTGATATCTGTACTGTAATGTTGCTCCCACAGTGGCTATCTCCCTTGCACATCCATGAACCATTCTCTGCTTTCTCTACCTCCTGCCTAACCTGCTCTCTTCCTGCCTTCCTCCATCTATTTTCTGCACTCTGAATTGTTCTGTTATTTGCTGGACACCCTCTGCTCACTCACTTGTCTCCTCCTCCTCCTCCTCCTACTTCATCTAACTATCCCCTCTGACTATCTCCAGCTACTAAATTCCTGCTCCTTTACCTAAAAATTTACAGAGCTGCTTAGTCAATCTCTCTCTGTGCCTCTGCTGGCTCCTTTCCTGCTCACATATTTGTTAAACTTACCTGCTTTTACAGATTGTTTTTCTTTTTTTCTGCCTCGGAGATTTTTCTCCGTGGGTGTAACAGTCCACTGGTGAACCTCTGCTTAGCCTTTCACTTGCTTTGATTTCCTCGCCCCTTTCTTGTCTTTCTCTTCTCATTACTATTACTGCCCTGTCCATTCACTATCCTAGACCTTCCCCGTCTATTCTTCCAACCCTATTTGGAGATTATGTGCATCTCCCATAATCCTTTGCGGCTTTTTACGTTTTTGCATGGTTCTTCTGCGCCATCTTTACTCATTCTCTCCCCCTTTCAGCAAATGGACTCATGGTGTGCTGCAGTCATCCACAGGTGAGCTCATATTTAGCTTCCAAGCTGGTTTCAATATTCTTTACTACTTTCTATATATAATTGGTCTACGCCTTTTTGTTGAGGAACTGAATATTGTTCTCATTAAAGGATTCAACTCAAGCCTACTTTTTTTCTGTGTGTTCAGCAACTGGAGCTACTCAACAACTTAATCAGCTGTTAACTTGTAAGCTGTAGTCTCTGTGCATGTATATAACCTGCTAGTTTCGCTGTGCAATTACTGTTTTGTGGCTGTCGCTCAAATGTCAGTCTGTTTCTTTTCTGGTCAAGTACTGCTTTTGGCTGTCGTATAAACGCTAGTCTGACTACTTCTTTAATTTGTTAGTATCTGACCACTTTGACTTTGGTCCCTGCTGACTGTTCTACTCTGGACAGCTTTGATACTGTTTGATACTGTTGCTTAATTGCATACAAGGGACCTTTCCTCTGGCTTTGATTATTTTTTTTTTGTTTGCAATTAATACAGTTTTTAAGCTCCACTGTGTTTTTGGGTGCTTACACTGCTGGATTTGCCTGAGGTGGCTGTGCATTTGAGTTGTGCATGCTAGATGCTTAATGCTCTTCTGGAGCCATGTACCACATGCTGAACTGAGTTTTAACTAAGGACAGTGTTTCTGCTCAGTGTGTCGTTCTATCTCCCTGTTTTACTCAGTGACCATAAAACTTGCTTTTAAGCTGTGTTGAATTGAGTATAATGTAGTTGAACATCCCCCAAGGGCTGTATCCCTGCTCCTGGTGTCATTTTACTGCCCTGTTTTAGTCAGCGACTGCCATTACTAGCTTTTTAACTGTGTTTGTTGGAGTATACTACTCCTACACTATTTTTGTATTCTACCTGTATGCCTAAACTGATTTTCTGATGTTGAATTAAGTCTCTGTTCTCAAACTGTATATTCTACATTTATTTGTACTTTACTTGAATCTGAATTACTGGGCATTAGGTAACCTTAAACCACTGACTAAGTCTATATTTGCATTTTTGAACTGTTGAATTGCTGATACAACTGTCTAAATCCTGCTGTATTAAAAAAATATACCTTACACTGTATGTATCTGCATGTACCAAAGCAATTGTATTTTATTTCTTTAAGCAGCACTCCCACTTCGAGCGCACCGCTTTCTTCCTCCATATCCAAACAGCCAAAACCAAGAACCAAATTACCTTCAAAGGTATAACGTTGGAAGAAAGCTCAGCGTTCTAGATGGGACTGCTGTATCAATGTTGTTACTGCTGGCATACCAAATAAGACAAAATCCAAGGTCCATAAACGCTAAAATGTAGTTTATTGATACAAGTACAGTAAAACGTCGACCTAGGTTTCGTTCGTATGAATGAATACCCAGTTACTAGTGGGATTTTTGGAATCCCCAAAATACACAAAGGCCTTGACAACTTGCAATTTAGACCTATAGTGGACGGAAAGCGGAGTAAAACACACTTTATTAGTCAATACCTGGATTATCACTTAAAACCAGGCATAAAGTTTTTCCCACACATATTGAAGGATTCATGGGACTTTTTAGGCAAAATTAGATCAATAGAATTTAACGAAGGGGACACATTCATTACTTTGGATGTGTGTAATCTTTTTACCGTCATACCACATGACAGAGGGCTTGAGTGGTTGGAAGAACAACTATATTTCACAAAACTATATGATCAGAATAAAGTGAATGTTATAGTCAAGTTAATGGAAGTTGTTTTGAAAAATAACTTTATATTTTTTGAGGGGGCACACTATAAACAGATCAGTGGAGTAGCCATGGGGGCAGCTTGTGCCCCCAATTTTGCAAACTTTGTCTTGACATTTTGGGAAACCAATTACGTATTTAACTCAGAATATTTTAAATATGTTCAGTTTTACGGTCGGTTTTTGGACGACCTATTTATTATTTGGAGAGGGGACCAAGTAATATTAAACAGTTTTTTGGAATATATCAATAGTAGCGTATGGTTCCTAAATTTTACACATGTTATTAGTCAAGACAGTATTAGTTATTTAGATATTAGCTTGACATATGACAGAAGTAGAAACAAGTTGGTTTCCAACATACACAGGAAGTCCACCTTCTCAAATTCATATTTACACTATGACAGCTGGCACCCTCACCACCAAAAGAAGGCAGTGGTAAAGGGTCAGATGGTGAGGGCAGCTAGAATGGTCAGTGAGGAGGTGGACTTTGAACGGGAAGTTAATTTTATTGTCACTTTATTTTTGAATCGAGGTTACCCAAAGGATCTTTGCAATAATATCGCCAAAGAGGTATTAGATAAAAGACATACAGGATTTTATAAAGCCTTATTGTATTCTAGTGAAGTTACATCAATTGATAGTGTAGTTGGTGACCATATAGATATTAGGAAATTTGTTTGTAACAACATTCCTTTATACATTACCACTTATAATGATATAGCAATCAAAATTAAAAATATAGTGAACAAAAATTGGAATTTTATTAGTACAGACAAAACAATAGGGGAAAATTTTAAAGGGCGTGTAACGTATGTGTATAGGAAAGATATATCATTTAAGGAACTTTTTGAGAACCTGAACGTCAAACCTAAGAATTTTTCCAATAAACCCAAGGGTAGCTTTAAGTGTGGCAGGTGTTCGACATGTAGATATATGATGAATGTAGATAGAGTGGTGACAGTTCAACAATCAGAATATAAATATAAGTCAACATATTAACTGTTACACCACTAATATTGTGTATATCGCCGTCTGCCAACAATGTGAAAGTTTTTACGTTGGCAAGACGAGTAGGCACCTAAGAGACAGAGTTAAGGAACACTTATTGGATATTAAAAATCATAAAACAACCAATGCCTTAGCCAGACACATAAATCAACATGTAGATCATTCCTTTAAGTTTTTTGGTGTATCACACTTGACTTTTGACGCACAGGGTAAAGTTACAAAATTTAACTTGGATAGTTTAGAATTAAGGATGCAAATATACCTTAACGCTCATCAGTCCCCCGGACTTAATGAATACATCAGTATAAAACCCATTCTATGGTTAAACAATATAAAAGGTTACTGACTTTGGGTTTACCCTCAAATGTGCATACCTTGTGGAAATGCACATTATGAGTAGCCTGTAGTGTCTTTGCATTTAGTATGATTTTTATACCATCTTTATACCTTTATATTGTGACATTGTTTGTCGACTATACATCATCCCAATATGTATAGTTCATTGTTGTTTATACAAACTGTGGTTATGCATTTGTTATTCAGGTCTAAGTATTTTATACACTTAATAAATTACATTTTCTTATATTCATGTATTTTAGCCCTTAAGGTTCACTTAGGAATTTACAATAGAGATGGATAATATTATGAATAGGGTCATATTTTACTGTGAGTAGATAGATAGTTTTTAATGTTTTATGTATATTGTTTTTAGGTACATTTAGATTTACAACTTACATTGTATAGGCATGATAGTATGCGGGTTAGTAAATGCTGCTGGTGGTATACTTTTTGGCGGGAAGTTAATTGAATAATTGAGGCATTAATTGCAATTCAAGTTGAGTATTTAAGAGGTCTTTGCACTATTTTAATTGTTCTGAAGAAGTTCGGAGACACGAACGAAACCTAGGTCGACGTTTTAACTGTACTTGTATCAATAAACTACATTTTAGCGTTTATGGACCTTGGATTTTGTCTTCTTTGGTATGCCAGCAGTAACAACATTGATACAGCAGTCCCATCTAGAACGCTGAGCTTTCTTCCAACGTTATACCTTTGAATTGTATTTTATTACTGTTATTTTTACTACACTGTTTCTCCCTTTACTTTTTCTTTTTCACCCTGAATCCTACTCCCTTCCTCATCTCCCTACTCATTTCCACTCATTACCTTCAACTCTTTTACTCAAACTTGCACTCCCTCCCCACCCAACTCACTCAGGGGCTCCTGTATTTACTCACTGTCTCTTACCCTTGCCTGCAACCATCAGCGTCATACTCCACAGCACAATACATTGCACAATCCCCTACATTTTCACAAACTTACTTGCCTAGTCTTAGTCTCTCTCTCTCTCTCTCAAAGTTTATTCTTCTCTCTAACCCCTTTATCTCTCTTTTCTTCTCTTTTTTAGGTTAGCAAGCTACCTCCACTGCTCCAATTAGCCCTTTGACCCATCCTACCTATGGCCAAGTCCCATCGTGGGTGTCTCCATCCAATTCTTTGGACTAAGTATGTTCTGCTTAATTCAGATAAGGTGTTAGTTTATATCTGTACTGTACTGTTGCTCCCATAGTGGCTTTCTCCCTTGCACATATGTGGACCATTCTCTGCTTTCTCTACCTCCTGCCTAACTTGCTCTCTTCTCGTCCTACCTTCCTCCATCTATTTTCGGCACTCTGAATTGCTCTATTATTTTCTGGACCCCCTCTGCTCACTCACCTGTCTTCTCCTTCTCCTACTTCATCTAACTACCCCTCTGACTATCTCCAGCTATTATATTCCTGCTCCTTTACCTAAAATCTTACAGAGCTACTTAGTCAATCTCTCTCTGAGACTCTGCTGGCCAGTTTCCTGGTCACACATTTGTTAACCTTACCTGCTTTTACAGACTGTTTTTCTTTTTTTTCTGCTTCACAGATTTTAACCTAACCTGCCTTTACAGATTGTTTTTCTTTTTTTTCTGCTTCAGAGATTTTTCTCCATGGGTGTTGACCCACTACACCCTGGCCCACTTCGCTCCCCTACCTTACCCCCACTCCCACCTACACACATTACAATTACCTTTATACCATCCACTCTCTCCCCCTCCACTTCCTTCCCAACCATTCACTGACAAACAACTTCCTGTCAAACTCAAACTACACCACTTCCTTCCCTATTACTCCCACTCTACAACCCCTCCACACTCATTCTAACAAGCAACACATCATTACCTCCACTACACTCCACCTACTTCTTTCTGCTCTAACCTCTTATCACATACACTTTTCCCATTCACTAATATGCTCTCCTATCTCCTACTCCTATGTCAACCACTCTAAAACATTCTCCTTTTATATCTTCCTAGCCTTGTTCAACTTCTCCAACACAAGCCTTCACAAGCTGTGTAGACCACAAATCCTCACATCTACCTACAAATATAAACCCAAACTACACAAACTACATTTACATATTACTATTCTATCACTTCACAAAAATAACTGACTCTTATCAGGGGGCATCCACCCCAACCCAGGCTTCTCTCCCTTTCCTCACAGCCACATACCCCTCTTGCCTTCTACCCCCCCCCCTTCACACACCTCTCACTATCCCCAGCCTCATTCACTAAACTCATCCTTATCCAAGCAGCTCTCTATCTACTCATTAAACATCCAAAGACTTCCACCCAGCTGAACTTATTATCCTAAACTGCCACCATAATCCTCACAAAAATGTGCTGTTGCTTATATATATATATATATATATATATATATATATATATATATATATATATATATATATATATATATATATATATATATATATATATATATATATATATATATATCCCTCCTGGAAATAATTTGTCCACTCTAGAGAATATCCTATTCTGGTTCTCCCAAAATATTCCCTACAAAATCCTCATCTTAGGAGATGTCAACCTAGATTGGTCCAAACTTATAACAGACTCTCCACAACTTAGTATCAACCTACACGGCTTCCATCAACTATCTTCCCTCACCTGCCTCCATAAAACTCATCTACTAGCTCCATAATTGATTGGATACTTAGCCCCAGTGTTTACTAACATCCAATCTACAACCTTGAACAAACTTCAACAAACTTACCATAAGATAACTAGATTTACCATAAACTCTCCATACAATTCTCATCACTGCCTTGCCTCAACTCTCTTTAGTGGCTTGAATTCTTCCAACTACTACCACTATCTCAACTTCAAATGATACACTTCATTCTCTACAAACCTTCTTCATGTCCTGCTCTCTTCCTTCATCTATGTCTATACTCCACCTCGGACTCTCTGTACCTCTAATCAGCAATTACTAGACATCTACCAACCCAATAAAACTGTAGGTAAACTAATATATAAACACTCAGTTGCCCATGCTTGGAACAAACTTCCACTTGATATACATTCCATTATCCACCCAGCACACTTCAAAGAAAAACTCAAACTTCATTTACTTAACTTCAAAAGTTGCCCCTGTCATGCCCCAACTTAACCTCCCCTCACTCCTCTTACATACCTTTATCAATCCTTCCCCTCTCACCCAAGTATACCTTCATGCCAATACTAACTAAACTCTATCAAACCAATACTGCTTGACAAAAAATGTAATGTATATATGTATATAGAATAGAATACAGAAGATATATGTTGACTATATTTGTTCATCCTGTTTGTGTTATGATTATTTAACACTGTGCACCTTTATTCTTCCTATCTTCCAAAGTGTGAAATTCACTCCTTCCCTCAGTCTTTGCTTATTGTGTTTTGTTGTTATTGATAGACTTTGTTTTTATCCCTTTTTCAGCTGACAACATAGGTTCATAGGTTCATACTAGGCTATCTGCCCTGGGACAATTATAAGCCTAGCCCGATTCTGTATGGCTTACGCCACCCCTTGATTTGAGTATACTGTGCCCTTTTTAAGGTTTAGTTTACTGTGCCTCTGTCTAATAGTGACACGGGAGTAATCCCTGGGACAAACCTACGATCCCCCATCCACTTATCGAGATTCCTCTTGTAGAGATTCAGTGAGGAGCTCTGCCTCACATGAACTGGAATTCTATTCCAGAGCGAAGGGAGCCTCTGGGTTATGAACCTGTCCCTCCAGCAAGTTCTACTTATTTCTGTGCTGAGGTTCAAGTCCCTCGAGCGTGTGGCTCTAAGGGAGTTAGATTTACTGAGGTGGAGCATGTCCATTAATTCTGGATTTGACATAGCATTGTATGTCAGGCATAGATCGCCTAGAAGTAGGCGGTATGCAACTGAGTAGAGCTGGAGTTTTTTTAACCGAGCAGCATATGTCATCTGTTTGAGACCCTTGATCCTCTTGGTGAGATACTTTTGGGGTCTTTCTAATTGCTGCAGGTGTCGGGTAAGGTACATCCCAAAAGGGGCATTGTATTCTATGATGGGCCTGATGAGGGATGAATAAAGGGGCACAATTACCTCTCTTGATCTAGATGTGAAACCCTTCGTGATGAGGTGTGCTGTGTAGAAGGTCTTTCTAACCACTTTGGCAATGTGGTTTTCAAAGGAGAGATTGCTATCAACTTGGGTCCCCAGGTCCCTAATAACTTTCTCTGTACTTAATGGGTTTCCGCCTATGTGGTAATTTGTGGGCACATTGTTTTTGCCAAAGGGTATGACTATACATTTTTTGGCATTTAGCTTTAAACCATGACGCTGGCACCAGTTATGTGTCTCTGTGAGACCTTTTTGAAGGATGTTTGTGTCAGCTGGAGAGTTGATTATGGCGACCAGTTTGCAGTCATCTGCGAACTTGGTGAGCCATAGTCCTCCCACGTTTGCCTGTACCTCGCAAAAGTATATACCGAACAAGAGTGGTCCCAGGACAGAACCCTGTGGACGCCACTTGTGACCAGTTTCGAGTCTGACATGGCTCCAGCAACTCTCACTCTGTGGGTTCTGTCTTTGAGCCAGTTTGCGACCCATCTTGTGACATAGGGGTTTATATTTAAGCTGGATAGCTTATCTATGATGCCCGAGTGGGGTATTGTGTCAAATGCCTTTGCAAGGTCCAGACTGTTCTAAAATTCTGTAATGTGTGACTAGCTCCATTGTCAGCCTTAGACCACACTGCCTATAATTTGTTTCAATGTGTTTGTTAGTCTGTAAAAACATGATGTGTATAGCTGAGCAGTAGCCCCAATATAATCACTAAACATAGGCTGAGGCAGATTTTTATTTTGTTATTTTCTTTTTAGGTGCAACCAGATTTCATGGAGGGTATGATAGACAGGATCCATGAAGTCAGGACAGAACACTAGACAGAATGATAAACTGACATTATTGGATAATGTATCACAATAAGCACTTTTAAAGTTTCTAGTAATAGGCTCACCTAAACTTTGTCAAATTGTCCTATTATGACAAAAAACAGTTTTAAATGTGCTCAGAATTCCTTTACAACTGGCAAAAGTTAAAGAATTTCCAGTACACAAAGTCCAAATACCAAATCAATGTGCCAAACTAGTGTTAAAAAACATGGTTTTAACCACATTAAACTTCTATAAAGTAATGTTTAACAGCAATTTAAACTATATTTTTTTGTCAGAGAGAGTAAAATCTGCAAGGGATGTTCAGATAACTTAATTTGTGGTAAATCATGATCAAGTATTAAAAACACACATAGCAGAGCCATTCATTCAGTAAATAATGTATAATTGCTAGAAAATTCAAGTTCTGCAATATTTTCCTGTCAAAAGATGAAATTAAAGTAGAGTAACAACAGTGAAGACAGGCGTGATTAACTTGCGGTTCTGACTGCAAGAGACAGACCCTTGTGTCTAACAGCACGCACATATACTGTACTTCTGAGAGAAATACTGAAAGTTTCCACGTAAACAGTAAAAACAAGCATTTGTCAAAGAAATAAAATATTAAAATAACCAGTTTTTGATTTAAATAAACATAAAAATAGAAACAGAATAATAAATTGAATAATAAGATGAGAGGAAGGGGTCCCCAAATGGGGATTAGCTGTGCAGTAAGATGGAAAAATCAGTTCTAGATGCTGTGATAGTAAAAAACTGAAAACCTATTTCTTGTCACAGCTGAATCATTCCCTCTCAGGTTAAGCTCAGCCGATCACCTGTCACAGAAAGAGAGTTGGAGAGAAGTCTGAAATATTGAAAGCTGGCCTGTACTATGTTACCCTTGGCAGATAACATAAAATGCCACTTGAGGCAGTGGGAGGGATGAACACCAACAATGTCACTAGGCTTCTGCTGACAAATACAGCCAACGCTCAGTTCCAGAATGACACACATCGTGAAGTTATTTATCTAACAACTGCATAGCATTTGAATAACTGTAATTGGCTTATGTTTATGTTGTACATGAAACTGAAAAAAAAAAACAGCATCAGATTTCTCTACTGGGCAGCAATGCTGTTGTTTTTTATATCGCCTTTTCATCAGTACCGCTAGCAGCATATGTGCGAATAAATAACCAGCACTTCATCTGGACTCTAAACAGTACCATAATGTCCCGACCAAGTCAGCCATTATTTAGTTTATTTGGTGGGTACGCTTTCCTGGCTTCTGTTATGTTTACCAGCTTATGGTTCACTACAGATCCCTACACAAAAATCCCTATCACTCAAAAGGCACATTAAGGTAACTAAGAAAGGAAAGCAAAATTAGCACTGTTGTTCATGAAAGGGAAAGATGTGATTACAGTACTCCAACAGAAATTTACGCTAAGTATACGCTTGAAAGGTTCCTGAATCAGAAGTCTTCAGGAAGTCAACTATAGTGATTGCAAGGCAGAAGGCATATAAAAATCCACTGCAAAGACGTTCTACTTATATATTTTACACTTTCCTTCCAATAATGCAATTTCAGGAAAAACAGAAAATAGGATATTTGACAAAATATTTTTTTTAGTTTCCATACTAAAACATTTTGAGGAGTTGGAGACCACAAATGTCAGTTTTCTAAAAGTACATGTGGCAATATGCATGCCATAAGCTGATGAACTGAGATTACAATGGGGTGGTACCTTCATGTCACATTTCCTTTGATCCGTTTGAGAAGCCATGCAGCCTACTGCCTTTCTTTATCATTTTTTATGTCACTGAACCACTTACACAGTAAGCATAATGCATTTTGCCCAGATCTGAATCAGTAAACCTACTCTTATTTTTCAAACACTGTTAAGCCATTTCCTCCATAACCCCAGGTATTCTGAATGAAAGAACTGATGTTTGGTTTTCACATATGAAGCTGCACAGATGAAGAGGAATGACAATCCAGACTGTTAAACCCCGACATCCTGCCAATGAAGCTTGGCGTGCTATCACTTTAACACTGGTTTGTGAATATCCTAGCAGCTTGTCATCCTGCTGCAACAGTTCTGACACGGCAATCCCTGAATCAGGGATTCACTGCTAACCTCTATTTATGTTTATTTTTCTTCTGCCACAAAACCCACATAAATCAGGCATACCTGAAGCATCTGAAACAGCTTGAGACACACACACACATCCTGAACGAGAAAGTAGATGGCTTACTCCAAGATAACAATCTCGCACTTTGGCAAACTACCAAAGCAGATCACTGTTGGTCTAAACGGATGCCTGTCTCCTGAGCAAATGGCCATCTTATGTGTTATGCATATTCACCAATCCAGAGGGTACCTCATGACAACAACATGCTCCAGGTAACTCAAATATAGAAAGAAAAACACCTCAGACTGCCACTTCTAACTTTTGTATATAATGTTTTCCTGACTGACTGTGACAAATGTTCATCATTCCTGGAAAATTACATTTAATGAACAGAATGCCTGTGTATGACAGATAATTACCTTGACACATATGTATACTACACAATTAAGTTACAACTAGCTAACTACTGGGATAGTGGGGGATGGGCAAAATTTTACAATGGTAAATAAAATTATCCCATTGCCGAACAGAAAATAAAAATATGTAAAAACTGCATAAGTTTATTTTAATACAAACCATAAGGTACCTCTCTGTCTTATAAACTTGGTGTCTGATGTCTTATTAACTTAACATTTTTAGCCATCATTAAGTGATATACTTAAAATAGCCCTGCTCTTGCAGTGGCAGAACCACAGTGGCATGTCTGTAGGCAACCCATCAGTGGAAAGCACATCTAGCAGTCCACAAAATCCTTACAGCACAAATGTATAACACTGTGCTATGAAATGCCAGAAGTGAATACAGAAAATGAACTGGACATGACCTGGACTTCATCCAGCACAGCTCTTGTTTCAGTGTTCCCAGGAGAATTCTGAGACTCCATGAAGGAACATTTTAGAAGGACTCAGAAGTGTAGATAAGCATGCGCCTTTTTAAGGCATGCAAAGAATGCTGCAAGGACAATAAACAAGATGGGGAGATTAACCCTTTGCTCCTACAGTAATTAAATAACTCAGACGTCTACGCTTACATGTCAAGGACATATATTTAAAGTGTGCCAGCATCAACAAAACCACATGTGGCCAACAGAGGTGCAGAGCTAACAAGCTTCTCAGGGGGCACACCACATAATAAGGTTGTGCAAGAAAGGGGGAGCTCAGCTAGTGATTCTTATTCCCAATGTAGTCTCAGTTTCAGATTTTTAGACTTGCTTCTTTTACCCTTATATAAGGGGGGAGGGGCAGTTTTGCGTGAATGATAACCTGGGCAGGTAAATTAACAAGCAAACAAATTCACTGTATCACAAAAGTGTGTTTTCCTGTTATTAGGCTACTATTAGGAGGGTGTAAGGGGAATACTTCATAAATATATAACACTGCAGGAAAGGAAAATTGACATTTCATTAACCCTCTCAGTTTAAACTGTAGCAAGGTGCTATACAGTTTAGTTAAAAGTAAAAACAGAAATAAGAGAATATTAGCATTACTTACATAAGAATACTACACAGCTACATTTAAGACCTCTTCTAAAAGCCTTGCCTGGTATGTCAAGGTAACTATGGCTTTAAGAAAGCAACTGTATGAATTAAATTTGTGTATAATGTATAAAACTGAAACCACACACACACACACACACACACACACACACACACACACACACACACACACACACACACACACACACACACTTACAGATACAGGAAACATGCAAGCAAAAGGATAGTAGAGCCACTGTCAAAGGCAGCCTGAATCAAAAACTGCTATACTGCAAAAGACAACTGCCAGCAAAACCAAGCCTTTTGACAAAAACATGTCAAAGGCAGTGCAAAGTTGCACCATGAGTGACAGACAGAATATGTAGTAAGTAGGACTAGAAAATAAGGACAACGTAGGAAAATAAACCTCTCAAGGTAGAACTATGGGACAGGGAGGGATCTTTAGGGAAGATGCAACTGGTTCACGAAGCACTGTTCCCTCAGCACAGGAAAAGTACAGTTTTGTACCTACCATAAATGTAGATGTTCGAGTGTATTCACTGCTGCAGTCATTACACTTGGGTTATCCTGCTGTCAGGCGGTCCCGCAGTCGGCCAGAGTTCCAAAGTCTTGGTCCGGCGTCAGTTGCTGTCGCTTCTTCCCTGACGTCAGTGCGCCAGGGGTATATAAGATGCAGCCAATGCCATTTTCTTCAGTTTTTCTTGCCCCAGATGTCAGGTGCCCCCAAATAGGTAGGCAATACATACTGTTAATAAAACATAAATAAAAAATAAAAACAATACCTTCAGTTACAAGCAAATACACCACATAGGTTGTATAGGGTAGAAGGGTATAGATAAGTCCCAGCTAAGAAAGTGGGGATGGAGGGAGGGTAACCTGGACTGCAGCACTGAATACACTCGAACATCTACATTTATGGTAGGTACAAAACTGTACTATGTTCATCATGTTTCACTGCTGCAGTCATTACACTTGGGTTGAATCCCAAAGCTGAGGTTGGGTGGCTGGGTCTATAAAGGATTCGGGGTGGCTATGAGGCCCTGCAGCACTGCAGTGGCAAAGCCAGCTCTGGATTTAGAGTAAAGAGGCAAGTGGTAATGCTTGGTAAAGGTGTGCACTGAACTCCAAGTTTCAGCTTCCGAAATATCCTTGGTAGGTACTCCTCTAAGGTAGGCAGTTGAAGTGGCTGTTGCCCTGGTGGAATGTGGCCTAATGTTGCTAGGTACAGTTTTTCCATGCTGTGTGTAGCAGAAACGGATACAGTGTCCTATCCACTTTGAAATGGTCTGCTTTGAAATAACCTTTCCCTGTGATCCTGCAGCATATGCAACAAACAATTGCTCAGTTTTCCTGAAAGCTTTTGTTTTGTCCAAGCAGAAGCATAATTGCCTGTGTAAGTCCAATGACTGCAGTAGTCTCTCCCCTTTATTTTGGGGATTTGGATAAAATGTTGGCAAGTGAATAGTTTGGTTAAGAGCCACACTGGATACCACCTTTGGCATAAATGTAAGGTTTGTTCTTAAAGAAACCCTGTCCTGATGAAAAATGATGAAAGGTTCCACTGCCATTAGTGCCTGTAACTCTGAGACTCTTCGTGCTGAGGTTATTGCCAGAAGCAGAGCAGTTTTCCATGACACATATTTTAATTCTGCTGTACTGGCTGGCTCAAAAGGAGGTGAAGTTAGTTTTTCCAAGACAAAGTTGAGGTCCCAAGTTGGTGTTGGTGCTCTCCGAGGCGGTCTTATGTTTTTAGCCCCTCTGAGGTACTGTTTTAATAATGGATGAGAGAAAATAGGAGGATCCGTGTTGTAATGAGCTGAGATGGCAGAGGCGTGGATCTTAATGGATGAAAAGGATAGGCCTTTGTCCAGCATCCCAGTTAAGTATTGTAATATCTGAGGAATATTTGAACAAGAGGGTCAAAGCTTTGAGCCTGGTTCCAGGCGCAGAATCTCTTCCACTTTTCTGAATAGGATTTCCTGGTGCTGGTCCTCCTGGCCTCCAAAATAACATCCATAACAGCTTTAGAGAGAGGTGTTGGTTGCTTGGCTAAGTAATCTGCCATGCAGCCAGGTTTAAGGTTTTGAGCTGGCTGTGCAGGATCTGATTGTTTTGTTGAGTCAGAAGTTGAGGAAATTGAGGTAAAATCCATGCTGGGCCTTGAGCCAAGTTCTTTAAGATTGGGTACCACTGCTGGCGTGGCCAGTCTGGGGCAATCAGGATCATTTTTGGCCTTTCTTGTCTGGCTTTTAGGAGTACCTTTGAAAAGAGAGGCAGTGGTGGGAAGGCATAAACTTTTAGGGTTTTCCAGCTGAATGAGAGAGCATCCACTTTCCATGCTTGTGAGTGGTAAGTCCTTGTGCAGAATTTCTGAAGTTGGCAGTTCAGAGGGGAGGCAAAAAGATCTATGTCTGGGCACCCCCATTTTTGTGTTATCATGCTGAATACTTGTGGATTTAATTTCCACTCATGAGGATCCATGATGTTTCTGCTTAAATCGTCTGCCAGAGTATTTTTCTTTCCTGGCAGGAATTGTGCTTGCAGATGAACTTGATAGGTCAGTGTTGTGTTCCACAAGGTCATGGCTTGTCTACAGAGGGGAATAGGAATGAGTGCCCCCTTGCTTGTTTATGTACCACATAACTGTGGTGTTGTCTGTCTTTAGTAATAGTTGTCCTGGATGCAGAAGGTCCTTGAAAGCTGTTAGGGCATTTTGTACAGCTAGCATCTCTTTTTGATTGATGTGAAGATGCATTTGGTCTGCGGCCCACTTGCTCTGAATACATTTTCCTGCCATGTGTGCTCCCCAGGCATAATGCAAAGCATCTGCTGTTAGTGTCTGCCTGGCTGTGGGTAAAGTGAAAGGCTGTCCCTTGTTGTGGTGACATGCCTGTGCCCACCATCGAAACTCCTGTTGTAGGCAGGGAATAAGTGGTATTACTGTTTCCAAACTGTGACAGTGTTGAGTCCAAACACTTTTTAGGTACCATTGTAATTTCCTCATATGCAGTCTGGCATATGGTATTAGTAGTATGCAGGACGCCATGAACCCCAAGACCTGCAGAATTTTTCTTGCAGGGAGTTGGGTTTTTGTTGCCATCAACTGAAAGTACTGAGTCAGTTGTCTTTGCTTGTCTGGCGTGAGATAAGCCATCTGGGCAGTTGTATTTAAGCTGGCACCCAGGAATATTATCTCTTCTGAGGGCACTTGTTTTTACTTCTTTTCGTTTACTGTGTACCCTAGGCAAATTAGCAATCTTTTTACAAACGCCAGATGCTTTAGAAGAATGTCCTTGCTCTCTGCTTGAATAAGACAGTCGTCCAAGTAGAGATATATTTGAATTCCTTTTTGTCTGCAAAATGCAATTACTGGTGCCAGGCATTTTGTGAAGACCCTGGGCGCAGTAGATAAACCAAAGGGCAGTGCAGAGAATAAGTAATGCATTGTGCCAGCTATGAATCTGAGGTATCTTCTGCAATTTTGTCTGACTGTGACATGCAGGTATGCCTCTTTGAGGTCCAAGGTAACAAGCCAAGCCTTCTTGCCCAGCATGGGAAGAAGTTGCTGTAGTGTCAACATTTTGAATTTTAGAACATCCAGGTAAGTATTAGAGTACATAGGTCCAGTATGGGTCTCCAGGCTTTGTCCTTTCTGGGAACCAAGAAAAGTCTTGAGTAAAATCCTTGCCCTTGTTCCTGTTGTGGCACTTTTTGAATAGCTCTCATGTCCATGAGGGCTGTAATTTGGTTTTGTGCCTCTGCCCATTGATTTTGTGGCAGGTCTGGCATTCCTTCTGGCCTTGGTAGAGTGTGAAAGTGGAACCTGTAACCTTGAGACACAATATTCAGAACCCATTTGTCCTGGGTGATTATATGCCAATTTTGTGAAAAAAGTGCTAGTTTCCCCCTAAGGGAGCGGCAAAAGGTAAGTGCTTGGCATTTGAAGGGGGAAGTCATTGGGACTGTTTTCTATAAGGTTATGACTTGTCTTCTCCTCCTTTTGGGGTTGAAGCACCCCACTGTCATGGTCAAGAGCCTTGGGGCTGAGATCTGCCTCTTGGGCGTCTGTATCTGCCTCTTTGTGGTCTGTCTGACACTGGAAAGGACCAATTTTTAGAAGGCCAATTTCTGCTAAATCGAGGTGGCTGTACCTGTAAGAAATCCTTCACTGTTTGCATAGATTTTGCCTTATCCTCCATTTTCTTTAATACCTCTTCTGCCTTAACACCAAACAAGATATCATGCTGTAAAGGAGCATCCAATAATTTTGCCTTAACATGATCAGGTAAACCTTGTTCTTTTAACCAAGCATGCCTTCAAATCACAGATCCTGTAACTGCGGCTCTACAAGAAGCCTCTAAAGAATCAAAACCACATTGCAGAGTATGTTTTCCCACTTGTTCAGCTGCATGCAATAAATCCTGCATTTCCTTATAATCAGGACCTTCTGAGCTTGTAAGCATTTTCTGTTTTAACAGAGACATTAAGTATTGTTGGTATTTAAGCATGTGGAACTGGCAATTTAAAGCCCTTACTGCTAAAGTTGCAGAAGTGTAAACTTTCTTCCCCCATCTGTCTAATGCTCTGGAATCCCTGTCAGAGGGAACTGGATTTTTAGCAGTGGAAGCCTTTACCCCTTTGGGACCCTGGGAAATAGTTTCTGGGTCAGCAGCAAAGTTTTTATATAGAAATTTGTGAGAGTCAGGGACTCTGTAGAACCTATCTCGCTTGACTGGTGCTGGGGGTAAAGAATCAGGGGTTAAACTGGATTCGGAGAACACATCATCCACAATATCCAACACAGGCGGAATAGCAAGGGGCCTGTGCTGAGGCAATAAAAGAAAATCTCTGAGCCTTTTCTTGGATTCTGAATAACCCTGGCTCTCCCAATGGAAATGCTCCCTCATGGTATGTAAAGTTTCCCCAAAAGAGTAATCCTCAGGAGGAGAGGTTGACGGGATTGATTCTTCAGCATCAGAGTCCTCATAGGGGGGTAAAGAGTATCCCTGGTATGAAGAGGAATCAGAAGAAATGGAAACCTGGTCAGAGGAATCATAGTCTGTATCCTGCCTAGGCCTTTTATCAGGAGGGGGATGGGAACCCCTGATCAGAGTAATTAGGTCTTCGGCCATTTTGAGCATCTGTTTTTTTGGGCATGGAGGCCTGTCCAGGTGAATGCTGTACTTGTTTCTTTGTCTTTAATGGAGTTTTAGACTTAGTTGTTGTTTTGATGGTAATCTGTGAAGGTCTGAAAACACCCTCAGAAGCCGATGCCTGCTCAGCGGCTCCGGACCCATCTGAGGGGTTAATTTCCGTAGGCCCAATACCTTGAGTTTCCAGAGGCCTAGAAATCTCCACGTGGGAGTCAGAGGCAGCCTGTGGCTCTGAGGTAGCGGGTGTCAGGGGCTGTGAAAGCGCCTCACTGAGAACCGGCGAGCCGGTGACTGGCCTAGAAGAGGCTTCATCGTCGGATGCATGTCCTTATCTTTGTTTTTGCGTTTTTTGTGAATTCCGGTCATCGGTTCTTCCGACGGCATGGTATAACTGAACCTTCGGCCAAAATAATGGTGAGCAAAATCAAACCGACGTTTAATAGTGCACTTGTTAAATCTAGCACAAAACCGACAACTAGCGATGTCGTGGTCTGGGCCTAGGCATGGAATACAGTAAGAATGAAAATCCTTATGAGGTATTTGCTTCCCACAAGAAATGCAGTTATTAACTTTTACTGATATCGGTCTGAGGCAAGAAAAAGTTTCCCCAACGAGGTACTTAGCTTTATTGAAGACTTTGGTTCTGAAATTCAACTTCGAAAATCTCAGGAGTCGGCCGACTGGCACTTGCGAACTGCTTTTGCTTCGGGCACCGCACGGCAAGAAAGACTGAAGAAAATGGCGTAGGCTGCATCTTATATACCCCTGGCGCACTGACGTCAGGGAAGAAGTGACAGCAACCGACGCCGGACCAAGACTTTGGAACTCTGGCTGACTGCAGGACCACCTGACAGCAGGATAACCCAAGTGTAATGACTGCAGCAGTGAAACACGATAAACATCTTGTAAAGTGACAGAAAAATACCCACAGAGTCTTACAGGGGATGTGTGTGTGTGTGTGTGTGTGTGTGTGTGTGTGTGTGTGTGTGTGTGTGTGTGTGTATGTGTGTGTGTGTTTATGTCTCTTTCTCTCTCTAAATACCTTTACATTTAAATGTTTTCCTACACGTATGTATAAGAAAACAGACTCAGAAGAAAGGCTCTTCGTTAGAACTTGTGAAAGGGGTCTGGCACAAAAATTAAAACAAAAACCACTGCGCCTGTCTCTGTGGCACAGTGGAATAGAGCTTGAACTGCAAGTGAAGAGGCATAGCCAGCTTGCCACTTGAGGGAGAGGACTGCATGCATTCAGGAAAACAGTGGACAGTGTTAATGCCATCGTGGCAACACGGGAAATCACTGCACATGGCTTGAGAAGAGAAAGAGAAACAGGGCTAATTAGAAGGAGTGCTCCTTGTGAAACTGAGGGGACATCCTCTGCTGTCAGCCCATTACATGCTCCTACCCAATGCCTCACTGGGTGTGTGTTATTAAAGATGAGAAAAAAAAAACAATAAAACTCTTGAATCAGAACTAATGGTTGTTTGACTTGTGGCTCCTCCTAGACGAAACTTGTCCTGGTAATGGGGAATTTATCAGCCGATAGGTGGTGGCAAAACACACTAAATAAAAAGACAAGGAAATCAGTAAGCATTGTCTGCCAGGTTTGCTTGCTTTACTGCATTAGCATAAATATAACAAATTTGCTTTTTACAGGTCTGTACATCACTACACATTAACACGTTTCTTACATTTATTTTATTGACACCAACCACTGTGGGCGACTGGTGTTTGGTGTTTTGGTTTTATTGGTTGCCAGAGCTTTTGTTGGTGTAATTCCTTCTGTTAACTTACTTTGTCTCTTACAAGAAATATGTTTATTTTCTCCTTTCCAAAGTGCATTTGATATAAATCAAATACATTTACAAAGTTTTTTTTTATGTCAGAGTGCTATAATTTCAAAAACAGGTCCAACAAACAACTCAAGCAAAGCTCACTATGTCTGATTTACCTAAACTGCTTCCTTTTTTAAAACAAAATAAGTAAGAGAGTTTTAATGAAGATACTGACCTGCCAAAGGACATAGCACATAGGACAGGAACTACATTCAGAACACATATCACCCCATAATCAAATACAGGATGACGAGAAACGATAGAAAAAAAAGTGGAAAGGATGGAGAAAGAAAGACTGCCAAAATGGAGATGTTCTCAGTTCCAGTGACTCATTAGATGATGAAATATCCTGCAAAATAAATAGAGAACATTGTAGCGCAAGGTCAAAACAGCACATCTGCCCTGCATCAAAACAGACACACAGTGAAGAGACATTAGAATAAATCTGGAACCAGTTTGGGAGCCAATTAAAATACGGCAGGCAAGACTCGAAAATAATGAGTGACAGATCTTACATTATGATTTGATAAACGTAGAGGGAAGGACTCTAAATGAAAGAAAGAACAGTGTACACAGTGGTGAACTAGACAGCCAATCATAAGTTAAAAGAAATAGCATACTTCAGAGATAGAAACAAAATCAAAGAATACAGAAAGTGTTAGGAGAAAAGGACAGCTTATGTAAATTTACCAAAGAGCGTAATATAAGTGCGATTAAATTGCCATCTACGTTGCATTCAGCCATGGCCGTAGTGCTCTTCAACCAAAACAGCAGTGTCCAAGATCCTTCCTGGCAAAATTGCATTGTTTTAACATGAAGGTAAACCTTACCCCGATGCCCTGTACACAAAAGGGAGAAATAACAGCATTAACAAACACTACAATGTTCCAAGAAATAGGGTTCAAAGAGGATGAATAACAAAAGTGACTCCAACACATGTAACATCACCAATGTGTACTCATATACTGCTCAATGTGTCAGTAATATTCACTGAGGTAATTATGACCATTTAACAACGCACTATATAAAATATTACCATAAAAAGAAACAGAAGTAAGATGGTAGGCAATTTCTAATGTCTGGGAAAAGGGGTGCAGAAAAAGTAAATAACTAGGCAGGCAAGAAGGAAACAAACACATTGAAACAAATTATAGGCAGTGTGGTCTAAGGCCGACAATGGAGCTAGTCACACATTAAAGAATTTTAGAACAGTGTTGTCAGCTGAAAAAGGGATAAAAACAAAGTCTATCAATAACAACAAAACACAATAAGCAAAGACTGAGGGAAGGAGTGAATTTCACACTTTGGAAGATAGGAAGAATAAAGGTGCACAGTGTTAAATAATCATAACACAAACAGGATGAACAAATATAGTCAACAGATATCTTCTGTATGAGAAATTACTACAATCTTGCATGGACAAATAATTGTGAGTTTAATAATATACCATTCCATCAAAACCACTTCCTCCAGTCATGGCCAAAACTGCAAACCTTGACAAATACCATAGCAGTTCTAGCCACTAAAATGACATTGACAATGTTCTTCTTTTTTATGGGGCAAGTCCCCTAATCCCCATCCTCCAAGTTGCAACTTTGCCAGTTGCATGCTTCCATTCTTCTTGCTGTGTTTACGGTAACACAGACAAAAGAACTATGTCTACCAGCCACCACAGCATGAAAGGATCTGTTGTTGTTGTTGTCTTTCGGCTTTTCCCGATTAGGGGTCGCCACAGCGGAACTCCGGTCCGCTAATGATTGGTAGTTGATTTTTATGTGCTGAGTTACCAGCCCTGACGCACAACCTTCAACGAAGATATGCCCATTCACGCATGTCTCCACGCAGAAGACGCTCTAGCTGAGAATCGAACCGGACAGCGTCTTACTGTGAGGCGACAACGCTACCGCAGCACCACCACCATGGGGTCATGAAAGGATCTGTATGGTGGCATTTTTCAGTGCAAGCTCCTTTCAGTGATAACAGCTGAACAAGACATTTGTCAAACTGAATGGTACACAGTACAGAACCTCATGAAATAAAACTATGTGCAAAATATGTACTTAACTACAGGCCTGTTGACAGACAACAGTCTGTCTTGGTAGGTTGGCTATCTAAGTTATTCATTGGTTGATGAACTTGAAGTTGATACACCTGAGACAAAATTTCAAATTCCTAAATGGCGTGGGAATAGTTATCCACTCTCTGGCACTGTGTATTTGTTTTTGCAGACTTGCAGACAGTAGTTATAACATGCAAATTGCAAATGCTTTTTGAAATGAAGAAAAGACAAATTGTGCTTTTTTCTGGTAACCTTTTGTTAATGTCCCATATGTGACACAGACGAAATGCAAATGTTCAGAGGGTGTGAGGTAACACTCAAAAGATCTTAAAATCACTCATTATTTTGCAGATCCTGCCTGTGTGACTAAACATGAAAGACAGTTTTTTCTGATTACTACATCACTTCACAGGACAGTGGGATATCAAGAATGTACAGTTCTGTAATTAAACTTACCATAATAGTAGACATTCAAAAGATCACTGTTGCAGTAGCCTTAGTTATATAGGTTACATCCTGCTAAGGATATAACATCTGCCCAGCTTACAAAGCATTTGGGCACATTCCACTTGCCCAAATGTTTATTCATCTCAGAATAAGCTAATTCAAATGGATATGACAAGAAACACCTATTTAAAAGATCAACTTGCAAAATGTGTATACATGTAACACAAAAGCTGGAACTGGACAAAAATATGTTATACATTAAAAATGAAAATAATAACTTTTTGAAACAATGATGCTTTCTGTAATGTCTTTAAATGTCAATGGTCTCACAGATAAAAAAAAGAATATTTAACTATATTAAAAATGTAGAGTACAAATAGATATGTTACAGGAGACACATTTGGAAAGAACTGAACATATGAATTTGATAAAGAAAGATTTTCAGAATGGTTATTTAGCTGAATGTCTGGGACACAGGAAAAGAGGACTACTTATATTAATTGCAAATAGGAACGCCAATAATGACAGAAAAGGATAAAAAAAGACAATAATGACAGATTTGTACTGCTAAGAGGCTACTGGCAAGGGAGATGGATTACACTGGCATGTATTTATATTTCACCTAAAACTGCTATAATGGAGCTTAAGAAAATTCTAGGAGAAATAATCAGTTTTCATCAAGGAATATTACTTATAGGTGGGGACTAGAATTTGACTTGCAGCAGTGAAGATATGTCTGGGGGGCCCAGAAGTGAAAATATAACAAAGGAGCGTAGATTTTTGAAGAAACTTATGAAAATATTTGGCATGGAAGATGTGAATTCAGTAATAGGAGTTTGGAGTGAATTTAAATATTATTCCCCAAGTTATAAAAACTGGGCTAGGCTACAAAGAATTTACATTTCATAGGAACATGCTAATTTAATTGAAGGTCTTAATATGCACCCAATAACTATTTCAGACCATTAACCAATAACAACTAAAATAAAAACAGAGGGTAATGAAGTAAAGATGAGACACTGGCGCTTTCCCACCTATCTGTTGAAAAGAGTGGAATTTAAGGAATGGATAGTGGAAAGTATTCAGGAGCTATATGAGAGGACAGAAATTACTTCTGAAAATATGGCTAGGGAGTGGGATAAAATTAAAGTGTTGTTTAAAAATATTGTGGAAATAAAAGAAACAAAGCTATTGTTAAGAAGTAACAAGAATTATTTAGGGGGACTGACAAATGTTAAAGCATTGCAGAATAGGGGGGAATCTCACAGAACAAGAATAGGCTCAATTGCAGAATGTGAAGCAGAAAATAAGGGATTACCTTAATAATATACACGAGTTTACAAAGATTGCTGTTAAGCAACTTATTTTGATAATAACACTACAGCACAAAAACTTTTAGCACAATGACTGAGGCAACAGAAAGCAGAAAGGGTTGTCACCAAACTTAAGAGAGCCTGTAACAAGAAGGTAGCAACAGACCCTATAGAGGTATTTAGGAAATTCTACTAGTGTCTGTATAAAGCCGAGAAATATGGAAATCAAGAAAAGATAAATGGAAATGCTTATGGAAGGATTACATATGCCAAGGTCAGAGGTAGTTGAGACTCAATTACTAACTGTTAGGACAGGAAGAGATGAGATAAAAACTGTGATGTATAACCAATCTACAGGAAAGTCCCCAGGAATAGATGGTATTCCTGTGGAAGTGTGGACACTAGGAAGGAAAAACTGATACAGATCTGGAAGGTTTTGTTTAATTGTATTTTAAGAGGAGGAGAAGTACCACCACCCTGGAAGAAAGCAGTGTTAGCTGTAATACCTAAAGAGGGTAAAGATCCATCAGATCCAGCTTCATACAGGCCCATTTCAATACTAAATCATGACTATAAAGTGTTTATGTCTATAATGGCTAACATAATGGCAAACGTAATGCCAAAATTGATAGATATGGATCAATGTGGTTTTGTGAAGAAAGACAAACATTTCTCAACATTAATAGAACAGTGATGATCCAGAGGGAAGTAGAATGTGAGAAAACAAGAAACCACCACTATTGTTGGTGGGTCTTGATGCAGATAAAGCCTTTGACAGACAAAGTTGGGACTCTATGAGCAGGGCAATGGAAGAATTTACATTTCCTGAAAAATTATGAGGTTGATTAGGAGGATATACCAGTGATCACAGGCGAAAATTAAAGCTGGTGGGGTCCTCTCTGATAATTTCTGCTTGAGCAGAGAACCAGACAGGGGTGTCTTATTTCCTCTATGTTATTTCCATTATATTTATAACTACTGGCAAAGAAAATAAATGACTCAGAAATTCAAGTATATAATTGGTATGGTAGTCAAAAAAAGCTTTGCAGATGATATTATTTTATACATGAGAAAACCAGAAAGAGACATTACACTGTTGTGGAACATTCTGAGACTGTTTCAGATCTTTTCTGGATACAAAATTAATGACGCTAAAACAAAGGCAACAGTGGTAAATTATATACCCACATATGAATTGGTTCAACAATATCCATACTTATGGGGACATGATAAAATGAAGTATTTAGGAGTATGGATTCAAAATTATTCTGGTGTGGCAGCTAAGCATATGTGGAAAGAGACTAAACAAAAGATAATATAAAAACTTAGAAAATGGAAGCTTTGTTACGTGGATATGGATAGTAAGATATAAGCAGTTAAAATGTTTTTAGTCCATTAGTCTTATTCACAGGTCAGGCATATTTCTATCAACCAATGGAGAAGTTGTGGATAGCACTTAATAAAGAGCTGAAGGACTTTATCTGGGATGGGAAGACAGCAAGAGTCAAGTGGGATACGTGGATTCTAGCAGTAGAACAGGGCAGGCTGCGAATACCCAGTTTGAAGGGGTATTTCAGAGCTACACAGTTAAGGCTCCAATGCATTGTACAAGCAGAAAACTATAATTCAAAGTGGAAAGGGGTGATGATGAAATGGGGAAGCTCAAGAAACAAGGAGAGACTGGGATTTCATTTGCAGCCCTTTAAGGAGAATAACAATAATCATAGAGAATATTACATCTATAAAGCAGCAGAAAGTATCCTAAGAACTAAGCCAACACAGGAATGGAGAAAGGAGATTCTGTCGATATGGATGACTGCAATTATGGATATAGACAATGGGCAAGAGAGGGCTGGAATTTACGGGAGAAAACTAGCAAATGAACAAAGGTATTGGGAGCAAACAACTACAGAGGGAAAGATGACAGAATGGGAAGATGCTAAGAAGTTATTTGGACTGCAGGTTAGAAATTGCCTTTCCTATCAAGGATTGGTATCAGAGTATAGGCAAACAGAAAGAAATAGGGGGGTCCTAAATGAAAGACCAGCACTGGCAGAATTTTTAGTAGAATCTAGAACAGAAGCTGTCATTAAAAATGAATAATTACTTTAGCATATAAAATATTGCAAGATAACTATAAGAATCAATCACAGGAGGTTAGAAAGGATTGAGAAGAGAGACTGGATAAGCAATTCACAAAGAAATAATGGGAGGCTATATAGGTATGTCTCCCAAATATGCAACAAAATCTAGAAGGCTTAGAATTCTTCTTGGAAATGTTTACATAGATATTTTTATAAGTAGACTCCAGAGAATTTTTCCTCAGGAAGACAGTAAATGTTGGAGTTGTGATGGAGAAGAAAGAGGTAATTAGGAACATATTTTCTGGGAGTGAGATGAGTTGGTGGACTTTAAGGATTCCCTGCGGGATGCACTGTCAGACATGCTGGGTGGGCAGACTGGTGTGACAAGGGAGATGATTTTTCTGATCTATGATACAGAACTGGAATTGACTAGACATGTCAAGACCTTGCTTTGTCTAATTATGGTGTCTGCCAAAAAACAGTCACTAGAAAATGGAAATTAAAGTCTAAACCAACTATACTAGAAGTAGTGAATATAGTAACAGAGATAAAACAACTGGAATTGAGATTCTGGGTAGGAACAAACTACATAGGAAAAAATAAGAATTGTGGGAATAATATATACTGGGGAGGAATGAGGTTTAAAAGAAGGCAGGACTTAAATGAGCTATGAAATGTTTGACTGAAAATGATTGGGTAGATTATAAGTGATGTATAATGTTTGGAACTGGGAGTGTGTCAGTAAGGTTTGCAATCTAAAATGCTTGCAACTAGGACTGTGTCGGTGTGGTTTGTTTTCATTTATATAAATGCATGATTGCCTTTGTTGTAAGTGATGGTTTAATAAAGATGTTTCTTGCTTGAAAAAAAGGGGGCAGGAATTGAATAATTTATGTAATGTTGCTTAGGTTATATGGTATATAGCAATACATGTGAAGTCTAATGTTTGTAAACGTGAACTTGTTAATATAGTTTGATTGCTTTTACATAAACATAATTTGTCTATATCACAAGTGATAACTCAATAAAGGTGTTTAAAAAAATAAACTGGGCTATATTAATTTGCAAAAAAAAAAAAAAAAATGAGCTGACTAAAAAGGCAGGTTTGGGCTCCAAGCTCTTCAGAGCTTTCATGCCAACAGACAGAAGGAGGCTGCTCACTGAGAGGACAATGCTAGGAACAAAACAAAATAAGAATTTACACCCTGGAATAAACAAGAGACCAAAAAACACATGGGATGGAGGGAGGGAAGGAATGGTTACTACAGCAGTGATCATATGAACATCTGCTGTTATGGTAAGTTTCCTTACACAGCTGTACTATGCTCATTATATTGATCACTGCTGCAGTAACCTTTGGTATATGGGTAGATTACCCTAGAGTACAACATCTGGGAGGAGGAATGGGAAGGGTCCATAAGCCCCTTGAGATTGGTCCTAGCAAAGCCTAATCTAGACCCACTGAAGGAATCAAGCTTATAATGCCTTGTAATTGTATGTAGAGGGACAAGTTACTGCTTCTATAGTACTTCTGGAATCCAACCCTTTCCAAAAAGCCACAGATGAAGACAAGGCCCTAGCAGACTGGGCCTTGACCCTGCCTATAATAGCTTTTTGTGCTAAGTATAAAAAAGGTAATAACCTGAGACAACCATTTCAAATTAGTCTGTTTTGACATAGGTTGTCCTTTTTTCTTACCTTCACAAGAAATGAACAACTGATCTAAAGATCTAAAAGATTTAGGTCTATCAAGATAATACCCAAATTCTCTGTGGACAACCAATTTATCCTTTTCCCCTCATTTTTAGGTTACGGAAAGAAAAAAGGAAAATAGATAGTTTGGCGTATAGTACACCTAGATATCACTTAAGGCTAAAAGAAAGATTAGTTCTCAGAGAAACCCTGTCTATGTGGAAAGCAGATAGGGTTGACTCACCACAACAACTTACAACTCAGATACTCTTCTTGAAGAGGTCAGAGTAATCAGTCTGACAATCTTCCATGGACCATGATAAGAACTTCAAGTCAGCCAGATTAGCTGGTTGAAATGGAGCAAGTGTTAGCTTCTCCAACACAAAATTAAGATTTCAAGGAGGGGCCACCAGTTTTCTTGGAGGCCTCTTGTGTAAAACCCCTTTCATGCTGAAATGGTCAATAAATGAACCTTAAATCAACCTCTTATTCAAAACCCCTTTCATGCTAAAATGGCCAATAAATGAACCTTGATGGTGGAGTAAGAAGGACCACAGAACAGTAACACACACATATTGGAAAACCGTAGAGACACTAGCCTCGTCTAGGTGCTGGTTATGTTGTAGGCACCAGCTACAAAAAAATTTTCCATTAACTAACATGATTTCTTAGAAACAGGCTTTCTTTGTCTCCTTTACTACTTTCTGCATGTCCTCAGCAAACATGTGTACAACTTTTATGCCACACAATCTTGCTGTAACAGAATGTAGGATGACTGCAGAGTGAGACTGTGCTGTGAAGTTATATCCCAAGCTAAGATGGGTAGTCTGTAAAGGGGTTGCAACCTGTTTCCCTCATGTTGTTGATGTACCACATGAATGTGGGATTGTCTGCAACAACTTAAAGAGGTCCAGGGGACCAAATATGATTCAGAGAGTTGACTGCCTTGACCAGGGCAAGCATGTCTTTTATATTTATGTGCTTGTGTCACTCCTCGGTGTCCAATACATCCTGCAAAGTCTGATGCATCTATGGTGACTGACTGGTTTGGAGCAGGGAGGGAAAAGGGGAGACCTGGGTTTAGGGAAATTTGCTGTTTCCACTAAGTGATTTGTCTTCTGACAAACCCAGCGCTGACATCTGAAAAGATAAAGGATGGACCAAAGAGACTTCAGATACCATTGTATCTGTCTTTCCAGGGGTATCATGAGAATCTTAGATGTCACGAGACCCAAAATCCTGAGGTATTCCCTCACAGTGATTGAAGTTTGAGTGGCAAACTTAAGAAAAGTACAGTTTTGTACCTACCATAAATGTAGATGTTCGAGTGCTAATACAGCTGCAGTCAAAACAGATGGGTTCTCCTGCCGTCAGGCGGGTCCTCGGTCGGCCGAATTCCAAAGTCTAGGTCCGGCGTCGGTTGTCGTCGCTTTCTTTCCTGACGTCAGTGCGACAGGGGTATATAAGACACAGCCGACGCCATATTCTTCAGTCTTTCTTGCCCCAGATGTCAGGTGCCCCCAGAAGGAAGGCAAAATATATAAAAATATATATATATATATATATATATATATATATATATATATATATATATAATATATAATCATGCATTGCAATATAATCAAAAACAGTAGTTGCAAGCAAATACACCATAGAAGGATAACCCAATCAAGTTGTGAGATGAGGAGTTAGCCACTAGGTCTGTACCCAGAGGGGAAGGAGGGAGGGAAACCTGGACTGCAGCTGTATTAGCACTCGGACATCTACATTTATGGTAGGTACAAAACTGTACTATGTTCATCGTGCATACAGCTGCAGTCATAACAGATGGGTAGAATCCCAAAGCTACGCACAGGGTGGTAGGCACTAGGTGGAACTGGGAGGAGCCAGAATGCCCTGCAACACAGCAGTGGCAAAGCCTGCTCTAGTTTTGGAGTATAAAGGAAGGTGGTAGTGTTTAGTGAAGGTATGCACAGAACTCCAAGTGGCTGCCTCCAAAATATCTTTGGTAGGGACTCCTCTGAGGAAGGCTGCAGAGGTAGCTGTGGCCCTTGTGGAGTGGGGTCTGATGCCTGCAGGTACAGATTTACCATGAAAGGAGTAACAAAACCGTATGCAGTGGCCTATCCATTTTGAAATAGTCTGTTTGGAAATTGGCTTCCCTTGAGCTCCTACAGCATAGGACACAAAGAGTTGTTCTGATTTCCTGAAAGGCTTTGTTCTGTCCAAATAGTAACGTAGCTGTCTATGGATGTCTAAGGAATGTAGCAGCCTTTCCCCTTTGTTTTGAGGATTGGGGTAAAAGGTAGGGAAGTGTATGGCCTGATTTAAAGCTACCCTGGATATTACCTTAGGCATAAATGACGGGTTGGTTCGTAGGGAAACCCTGTCCTGATGGAAGATGAGAAAGGGCTGCACAGCCATGAGGGCTTGTAGTTCCGAAACCCTACGAGCTGACGTAATGGCCAGAAGGAAAGCTGTTTTCCAGGACAAATATTGCAAATCTGTTCAGGCAGCTGGTTCAAAGGGAGGCAATGTTAGTTTTTCTAGAATGTAATTAAGATCCCAGGCTGGAATTGGTTGTTTCCTTGGAGGTCTTATATTCTTAGCCCCTCTGAGGAACTGTCTTAAGAGTGGGTGGGAGAATAATGGTGGATCAGTGTTGTATTCAGCAGAAATGGCTGAGGCATGGATTTTGATGGACGAAAATGAAAGTCCACTGTTCAACAGCTCAGCTAGATACTGCAATATCTGAGGTAAATTCAGTTTTTTAGGATCCTGGCTTTTTCTCTCATTCCAAGTGCAAAACCATTTCCATTTTGCGGAGTAAGCCTTTCTAGTAGATGGCCTTCTGGCCTCCAAAATGACATCCTGCACCTCCTTGGAGAGTAGGGTCTGTTGTGGTGTTAAGGAATTTTCCATGCAGCCAGATTGAGTGTTTTCAACTGACTGTGAAGAGTTTTGTAGCTGTGCTGAGTCAGTAGAAGAGGCATTAGAGGTAGAGTCCAGGGAGGAGAATGTGTTAGGCTCCTCAGGAGTGGGTACCAGTGTTGTCTTGGCCAGTCTAGAGCGATCAGTATCATCTTCGGTCTGTCTGCTCTTGCTTTCAAGAGCACCTTGGGCAGAAGAGGCAAAGGTGGGAAGGCGTAAACTGTCCGTGCTGCCCAACTGAAAGAAAGGGCATCCACTCTCCAGGCCTTTGAATGGAATGTCCTTGAGCAGAATTTTGTCAATTGATGATTCCTGTGGGAGGCAAAGAGATCTATGTCTGGCCTTCCCCATGCTTGGATTATCCTTGTAAACACTTGAGGATGCAACTTCCATCCATGCGGGTCTGTCATATTTCTGCTTAGATTGTCTGCCAGCGTGTTTTCCAAACCTGGCAGGTACTGTGCTTGAAGTTCGATTTGCCATTCCAGAGCCAAGTTCCAAAGTGACATGGCCAGCCTGCACAGGGGGTATGAATGTGTTCCTCCTTGTTTGTTTATGTACCACATTACTGTGGTGTTGTCTGTTCTTATCAATAATTGCCCTGGATGCAGGAGGTCCTTGAAAGCTGTAATTGCATTTATCACTGCTAGCATTTCCTTTTGATTGATGTGAAGGTGCTTTTCCTTTTGGGACCATTTGCCCTGAATGCACCTGTCTGTCATGTGTGCCCCCCAGGCGTAGTCTGAAGCGTCTGTTGTGATGACTTGATTTGCTTGAGGCTTGCAGAATGGTAGACCTGTGTTTGTTTGGCATGCTTGGGCCCACCATAGAAATTCCTTTTGCAAACATGGGATTAGTGGTATTAATGTTTCCAAACTGTGGCTGTGTTGAGACCATAGGTTTTTTAGGTACCACTGAAGTTTCCTCATATGCAACTTTGCACATGGGATTGGAAGAATGCAAGATGCCATGAAGCCCAGAGCCTGCAGGATTTTCCTTGCAGTTAGCCTGGTACAATTTGCTAGTATTTTGAAGTACTGAGTTAGTTGCCCCTGTTTTTCTGGCGTAAGATAGGCCATCTGGGTGTTTGTGTCCAAGTTGGCACCCAGGAAAATTATTTTCTGAGATGGTGTTAGCCTGGATTTCTCTTTGTTGACTGTGTATCCCAGAGAATTCAATAACCGTGTTACATAAGCCAGATGTTCCAGAAGTATGTGTTTGCTGTCCGCTTGGATCAGGCAATTGTTCAAATAAGGGTAAATATGTATCCCTTGAAGTCTGCAGTAGGCAATTACTGATGCCAGGCATTTCGTGAATACTCTGGGTGCAGTAGATAAGCCAAAGGGCAATGCAGAGAATTGATAGTGGATTGAACCTGCAAGAAATCTGAGGTATCTTCTGCAGTTTTGTCTGATTGGGACATGCAGGTACGCCTCCTTGAGGTCCAATGTTACCAGCCAAGACTCCTTGCCCAGCATGGGAAGAAGCTGCTGTAAGGTGAGCATCTTGAATTTTGGTACGAGTAGAAATGTGTTTAGGATGGATAAGTCCAAAATGGGTCTCCAATCGGTTCCCTTCCTTGGTACCAGGAATAGTCTGGAATAAAAACCTTGACCTTGTTCGTGAGTAGGTACCTCTTGAATAGCTTTCATGTCCATGAGCTTTGAAATTTGTATTTGAGCCTCTGCCCTTTGATTGTGTGGCAGGTTCGGCATGCCTCTCATTTTTGGAAGTGTGTGAAAATGAAATCTGTAGCCTCTGTTTATAATGTCCAGGATCCATTTGTCTGTTGTGATAATATGCCAATTTTTTGAAAATAATGCCAGCTTTCCTCCCAAGGGTGCTGCCACCTGAGCCTTGCTTGGCATGCAAAGGGGAAAGTCATTGGGTTTGTTTCCTGTATTGTTGTGCACTGTCTTCGCCACCTCTTGGTGCTGGAGATTGCCATTGTCTGCCTCTATATGATCCTTGAGATTGTCCTCTGCCCCTTGTGCGCCTGTATCTACCTCTTTGGGGCTTGTCCGTGGCTGGAAAGGACCAGTTTTTTGAAGGCCAATTTCTGCTAAAACGTGGTGGTTGTACCTGTAGAAAGGCTTTGACAGTTTGCATAGATTTAGCTTTTTCTTCCATTTTCCGTAGTATCTCCTCAGCATTAGTACCAAATAATACATCCTTTTGTAAAGGAGCATCTGGAAGTTTAGCTTTAACATGATCAGGCAAGGTTTGTTCCCTAAGCCAGGCATGTCTACGAATGACTGATCCTGTAACAGCAGCTCTACTTGAGGCCTCTAGAGCATCATAGCCACATTGTAATGTGTGTTTACCCACTTGTTCTGCACTATGCATCATATCCTGCAACTCCTTCAAATCTGGTTATTCAGGTTGTGACATTTTATTCCTTAATTATGATAACAGAAACTGCTGATATTTAAGCATATGGAACTGACAATTTAAGGCCCTCATGGCTAGGGTGGCTGAGGTATATACCTTTTTCCCCACCTTTCTAAGGATCTAGACTCTCTTTCGGAAGGTAATGGGTTCTTAGCAGTAGAGGCCTTCATTCCCTCGGGGCCTTGAGAAATGGTTTCAGGGTCAGCATTATGGCTTTTGTAAAGAAATTGCTGTGAGTTAGGAACTCTGTAGTACCTATCAGGCTTGACTGGGGCAGGAGGCAGGGAATCCGGACTAAGGCAAGCCTCCGAGTAAACATCATCAAGTGTGTCCAGGACAGGAGGTATCGCCAGAGGTCTGTGCTGAGGTAGCAAAAGAAATTTCCTAAGTCTTTTCTTGGAATCTGAAAAATCTTGGCCTTCCCAATGGAAGTGTTCCCTCAAGGTATGCAAGGTTTTCCCGAAAGAAAAATCCTCTGGGGGAGATACAGAAGGAATGGACTGCTCTGCATCAGAATCTTCAAAGGGAGAGTACGAGTGCTCCTCTTCATTAGAATGTTCTGAAATAATGGAGCCCTGGTCAGAAGAGGGAGAATCTTCCTCCACTCTGGGTCTCTTGTCCGGAGGGGGTTGGGAACCATTGATAAGAGTAATTAAATCCTCAGCCATTTTGAGCATCTGCTTTTTAGGCATGGGGCCTGGAGATGGGCCCTGTGCAACAGGCCTCTTGGGATGCATGGCTGATTTGGATTTAGTAAAGGCCTTAATGGAAAAGGAAGATGAGGGTCTGAAGACACCATGGGTGGAAGTGGACCTGTCCACATTAAGAGGCTCAACACTCACAGTGGCTTCGGTAGCTGTAGTCAGGGTATGGGCCGAGGTACCTGCGGTCTCGGTTACAGAAGACACCGCCAGAGGAGTGTCGTCGGTAGTCAGGAGCTGCATAGGCACCTCTCTGAGAACCGGACCACCTGTAGCCGGTTTTGGCGTGGTGTCGGTGGAGGCCGCGGACCTCGCATGTCGGTCTTTGTCCTTGCGTTTTTTGGACAAAATGGTAGTCGGAGTCTCCGACGACATTTTATAATCAAAAGCTTTACCAAAAAAGTGCTGGGCGAACTCCGCCCGACGCTTAATAGTGCGTTTATTGAAAGTAGCACAAAAGAGACAGCCCGAGACGTCGTTGTCTGGGCCTAAACAAGGTATACAGAGGGAATGGAAATCCTTATGTGGTATTTGCTTCCCACAAGAAATACAATTGTTAACTTTGTCTGACATCGGTCTGAGGCAAGAATAGTTTCCCCAACGGGGTACTTAGCTTTAAGAAGACTTTGGTTTCCAATTTTTCGTAATTTCAGGAGCTGGCCGACCTGCACTTGCGAACTGCTTCTGCTTCGGGCACCGCGCAGCAAAAAAGACTGAAGAATATGGCGTCGGCTGTGTCTTATATATCCCTGTCGCACTGACGTCAGGAAAGAAAGCAACGACAACCGACGCCGCACCTAGACTTTGGAATTCGGCCGACCGAGGACCCGCCTGACGGCAGGAGAACCCATCTGTTATGACTGCAGCTGTATGCACGATGAACATCAGATCTATATGTAACTATTTTTTCCTGTGGAAGAAAAACTCTTTGAACTGAGGTGTCTATTTGACACCCCATGAACAAAATCCTGTGTGAAGGAGTCAAAAAAGACTTGTGAATGTTTTCTTGAAATTCCAGCTTGTGTAAGCCAGTTCTCACCCAAGGGAGAGATTCACAAAACTTTGAAAAAGAGTCTGCAAAGTTAAGCAAATCATCTAAACGTTGAAAAATGTGAACACTCTGTAGTCTACAATGAGTATAACAACAGGTAGACACTTTGTGAACACTCTTGGTGCAGCGGATAGTCCAAAGGGTAAGGCAGTGAACTGATAATGTGATCCAGACACACAAAACCATGTGAAATGCCTTAAGTCTGGATGAGTAGGGATGGGATGATAAGCATATTTTAAATCTACTGTCACCAGGAAACCTGAATGAGGAAGAAGAGGTAACAGGTTGTGAAGTGACAGCATTTTGAACTTGGGCACTATTGCAAAAAGCTTTAGCATAGAAAGATGCTGAACTGATATCCAAGCATCTTCCTTCTTTGGCAGTAAGAACATCCTTGAATAAAAACATTTCCCAACCTGGAAATGAGGAACTCGTTCTATCTCTCCCTGAGACAGCATGTGTTGATCTTCAGAGCCCTTTTGTCTGAAACTACCAGTTGCCAAAGAAAAAAAGTGAATATTCAACCTTTCTGGGAAGGAAAAAGGACTGCCAGCTGGGAGAGAGGTACTGGGTCCTTTAAATAGTCATTCTGACTTCTTAGTCTGTCTTTTTTTCTTAAACATCTGTTTACCTGCATTTTGGTGAGGCTGTTCATTTTGTTTTTTTGCTGAAAATGGATGAAGGGTTAGAGAATCCCTTAGAAACATTGAAAAACGAGGAATAAAAAATCTTAACAGATTCTATGTATTAACTTACCCCTTTCATCACACTTTTTGATAACCTCTGCAGCACAGGAACCAAAAAATTAATCTCGAGCAGAAGGATAATTTAAAATCTCATTTTTCACATAAACTGGGAGGTTTTCAGAACACAGGTATGCAAACTTCCACAAAACTGAACTAGTGGCCATAGCCCTGGAAGAAACATTAACTGTGTCATACACACACTAAACAGTAACTTGTGTCCTGTACAATGGAAGAAAAATACAGCTGTCCACACTTACCATAAATGTAGATGTTCAAGTGTACTCACTGTTGCAGTCATAAATGATGGGATTTCCTGCCCTATAATCCCTTGGCTGGTCCAACTACCAGAGAATTTTCTCCTCCTCCTGAAGCCGGCAGGCACCATGACCAATGACAAGACATCTGGGTACAGAGGGAGTCAGCTGGCGCCATAACCTCAGTGCTTTCTTTCCCCTGACAGACAGGTGTCCTCTAACAGGTCCCTAAGGTCAGAGGTATAAGCTCATACTCCAGGGTACATACAGAGGATGAGGGAACAACCTGGAAGTAGAGAGGATCATATCCACCACAATCCCACAGGGCAAGAGGAGAAGGGGAGGATGGAAAGAATACTGCAACAGTGAGTACACTTGAACATCTACAGTTACGGTAAATGTACACAACTGTACTATGTTCTTCCGGTTTCATTGTTACAATCATAACTGATGGGATGTCTCCAACAACTGAAAGGAGGGTGGACGGAAAATTTATGGAGAGGAAAGGATGCTCTGCAAGATGGCAGTGGCAAACCACACTTTGGACATGTACAAGGTTGGAAGATGATAATGTTTGGTGAAGGTATGCACAGAGGACAAAGTAGCAGCGTCCAAAATGTCCTTGGTGGCCATCCCTTTAAGAAAGGCTTTAGATATAGCGTAGCCTTAGTGCAGTGTAACCTCACAGGGTCTGGAAGCTTCTTTCCATGATGATTGTAGCAAAACAAGATAAAGTGAGAGATCCATTTGGAATGTGTTTGTTTAGAAACTGGTCTCCCCTCAGAGCTACAGACAAAGGCCACAAAAAGCTGGTCAGGCTTCCTCACATTTTTTGTTCTGTAAAGCAGTTGCTTGTGCACATTCAAAGTATGGAGGACTCTTTGTCCTTTGTTTGGAGGGTTAAGAAAGAAGGTAGGCAAGTGGATGGTCTGATTTAAAGAGACCTCTGTAACCACTGTAGGCATAATAGGTTCATAGGTTGGTACTAGGCTATCGGCCCTAAGGCCTATGCAAGCCTAGCCATAACAAATCCCTGAAAATTTTTTCCCACAATATTTACTTCTCTGGGTCCCTGTCTAGCAGGGCGACTGACATGATCCCCAGGGTGAATTTCCTATCTCCCGTCCAATCATCAAGGTTCCTTTTGAAGAGGGCCAATGAGGCGCTCTGCTTGACATGTATGGGCAGTCTATTCCAGAGTATGGGGAGTCTCTGGGTCAGGAACCTATCCCTCCAGCATGTTTTGTTCATTGTGATGATAAGGTTTAGTTCCCTGGAGCGTGTGGCTCTGAGGGATTGGGATTTCTTTAAGTGGAGCATGCCCAACAGCTCAGGGTTTGACATGGCCTTGTATGTTAAGCAGAGATCGCCTCTGAGTAGACGATATGCCACAGAGTATAGCTGGAGTTTTTTTAGATGGTCAGCATATGGCATCTGCTTTAGGCCTGTGATTCTTTTAGTGAGGTATTTCTGTGGCCTTTCCAGCTGTTGCAGATGTCTTGTGAGGTACATACCAAATGGGGCATTATACTCTATAATGGGTCTAATGAGGGATGAGTACAGTGGGACAATGACCTCTTTTTTCTGGATGAAAAGCCCTTAGTGATGAGGTGTGCCACATAGAAGGATTTCCTGACTGTTGTGGAGATGTGGTTATCAAAAGTGAGACCGCTGTCCACTTGTGTCCCTAAGTCTCTCATCACACTTTCGATGTTTAGTGTCCTGCTACCTATGTGGTAGCTCATGGGTACATGTTTTTTTCCAAAGGGGATAACTATACATTTCTTGGCATTAAGCTTGAGCCCATGGCTCTGGCACCAGGCATCTGTTTCTGTAAGGCCCTTCTGTAGAATATCCACTTCATTTGGGGATTCTATAATGGCTCCCAGTTTGCAGTCATCTGCAAACTTTGTTAGCCAGAGTCCCTTAGTGTTGGCTTGTACTTCAGAGAAGTAGATGCCAAACAAGAGTGGTCCCAGGACTGAACCCTGAGGTACTCCACTTGTCATTTGTCTGGAGCTGGATTTGGAGTCTGCTACTTTTACAATCTGGGTTCTGTCAGTAAGCCAGTTGGCAACCCATCAAGTGACATAGGGATTTATGCCCAGCTTAGTAAGTTTATCTATGATTCCAGAGTGGGGGATGGTGTTGAAGGCCTTGGTGAGGTCCAGATAGGCTGTGTGGACCGCCTTACCCTCGTCGACAGCTCTGGAGACTGATTCGAAGAAGTCAATCAGATTCAGGAGGCAAGATTGGCCCTTCACAAACCCAAACTGGGTGGGGTCCAGTGTTTGAAGGTTGCCAATGTCTTTGTTTATAAGTTCCATGATAATGCGTTCCATGCCCTTGCAGATCAGGCTTGTCAGACTGATGGGACGGTAGTTCCCGGGATCCAAGGTGGATCCTCCCTTGTGGAGCGGGATAACTGTAGTTGTGTGCCACTCAGTGGGCACGAAGCCTAAGGTGAGGCTATGATTAAACAGGACACTTAGGTGGGGTGCCAGTTCATTTTGTAGTTCATGTAGTACACAGCCTGGGATGTCATCTGGTCCCATAGATGCTGTATTCTTAGCTTTGGAGAGTGCTGTTTCTACCTGTGTGGCTGTGATTATTGGAATTTGGCAAACTTTTGGTATTGAGATGGGCCCTTTAGGGGGTGAGAGGGGGGGTGAAGTTGGCACTAGATCGATCTGCCACGATATTGGCAATATCCTTGGGATCAGTATATTTAATGCCATTCTGTTGTAGCTCAGAGCAGATCTGAGCATTGCCATTTAGATTCTTGACATAACTATAGAATGCCTTGTGGTCGTCTTTGGAATCTTTGGCAATTTTATTTTCGTAACTAGCTTTTGAGGATTTTATGAGGGATCTCAGTTTCTTACTGAGGCTGGTGAGGGAGTTTTTTGCATCCTGGGATTTTCCTCTTTTCTGCAACAGTTTCTTCCTTCTGTTGTCCTAAGAGACACTCTGTCAGAGTGGAAGATGATTAGAGGTTCCACACACACAAGGGCTTGAAGATCTGAAACCTCTCTAACTGAAGTAATGGTTAGCAGGAATTTGATGTCTGTATAGGGAGCTGGTTTGAAAAGGTTGGATGGTGAGCTTCTCTAGAATGAAATTAAGATTCTGTGAGGGAATTGGAGGTTTCTCAGGGCTTTAATGTGGATAACCCCTCTCGAGAACTGTTCATGACAGAATGGGAGAAGAGAGGGCGTTGATCAGCCAGACAAGCTGAAATTGCTAAAGCATGAATTTTAACAAAAGAATAAAAAAGTCTTTTGTCAAAAGTTCTGATAAGTATGAAAGGATCAGAGGCATCTGAGCTTGAACAGGGCTCTGTCTCCTCTTTTCTGCACCATATAGGGATTTCCTTCCATTTAGTGGAATAAGATTTTCTTGTGCTAGGTCCCCTGGTTTCTTTTAGAATGTCCATGGCCTGTTTGTCAAGGGGTGGCCCCTCCAGGAGTCAAGTTATCATCCAAGCTGTCAATTTCAGACTGTTCAGGTTGTGGTGTATAATGGTGCCCTTGTTCTGTGTGGATAGATCCACTCATTGAGGGAGCAGCTATGGTTCCTTCATGTTTAGACTGAGCATTACAAGATACCAGTGCTGCTGTGTCCAGTCTGTGGCTATTAGAATTTCTCTTGGCCCTCTTCCATTATTTTCAGCAATATACTGGGCAGCAATGGTACAGGGGGGAAGGCACAGAGGAACAAGCCTGTCCAAGGGAAGGAGAAGTATCTGTCTTCCAGGCTGGCTTTGTTTTGGTCCTTCAGTAACACTTTTTTCAAGTGAGTGTTTTCTTTGGTGGCAAAAAGGTCTGTCTCTGGCACACCCCATTCTTTGGCCATGCTGAGAAAAACTTTCCCATACAGTTGCCACTCGTGAAGGTCTGACAGGCTCCTGCTTAGGAGTTGACTATTTTCTCCTTGTAGGTAATCTGTCATGAGGTGCAGACGTAGAGAGTCTGCCATTTCCCAGAGGTCGAAGGCTAGGAGACAAAGAGAGTAAAAGTGACCCCACCCAATTTATTTATGTACCACATAACTGTGGTATTTTCTTTCTTCACAAGGAGTATTCCTTGTTTCATTGGTCTTTGAAGGCAATCAGACCTTTTTGGGCTGCCATCAGTTCTTTTAGGTTGATGTGTTTGTTCTTGAACAAACACATCAAACTAATCTGCCCTGAGTCTGTAAATTGCTGTTGTGGGCCCCCGGGCCATCTCCGAAGCATCCGTGGTCAGAGTTTGGTCCTGAAGATGAACCTGAAGGGAAGGCCCAAGTTGAAGAATATACTTGGGCCCACCATGCAAACTCTTTCCTGGAACAAGGGGGAAGCTTTACCCTGAATGTGAGGGATTCAGAATGTTGACACCACACATTTCTGAGGTATCACTCCAGCTTCCTCATATGTAGTCTGGCCAGAGGGATCATGAGGATGCAAGAGGCCATGTAACCCAATGTTTTGAGGAAGTCTCTGACTGTGAGGTAGTTCGTAAGAAGGAGCTTTTGGAAGTTGTGTTAGAAAGATAACCTTGTCTGGAGGAAGGAAGGCTTTCTGAAGTGAGGAGTCCAACAAAGTCCCCAGGAACACAATGCTGTTTGCGGCAATGATTTGGGACTTCTGGGTATTGATGGAGAGCCCTAGTGAAGTCAGGAACTTTTGGGGGTAAAGTAGATCCACTTTACCTTTTTCTATATATGTTGCTTGAATGAGGCAGTCATCGAAGTAGGGATACATTTGAATATTCTTTGACCTGCAGAAGTCTATCACCAGGGTGAGGCATTTTGTGAAAACCCTGGGTGCAGTAGACAAGTCAGAGGTCAGAGCACAGAATTGGCAATGCTTCACATCTGTTCTGAAACACACAAACTTCCTGTGAGACTTTTTTATTGGGATGTGGAGGTATACTTCCTTTAGATCTAAGGTTGCCATGTAAGCATTGGGTGAGATCATGGGCAGCAATTTTTGAAGGGTTAGCATTTTGAATATTGGTAATTGCAGGAATCGGTTGATCCTTGACAAGTCTAGAACTGGCCTCCAGTTACCTTCTTTTCGGAGGACTAGGAAAAGTCTTGATTAAAACCCTTTATCTTGCAGTGTGTTTGGTACTGGATCTGTAGAACCTTGGGTGCACAGGAGCTGTATTTGATTTAAGGGCTCTGTTTGTTGGTTTGGAGGAATACTGGGAAATCTGGTTAAATCAAAGGCTTTTTGAAATGGAGTTTGTAACCTTTGCATGATTTTTCAGTGCCTACTGATACCTGGTAATGAGAGTCCAATTCTTTAAGAAGAAGACAGTGTCCTCCTAGCCTGAGAGGGATGAAGGAGTCGGACTGGAGGGGAGGAAGGGAGAGTCATGGGAGAATCATGATTGCTTCCTGCTGGGTCCCTGTTGGCATAATCCCCTAGGCCTACTGGAATCTGTTTCCCACTGCCTGGGATGCTGGCACTGCCTTTGACTTCCTTCCCTTCGAGGTCTCCTATGTCTAGGCTTAGACTGGGAGACTGGAAAGGACCAGTGTTTGGTGGGGTAAGTGCAGCTAAAGCAAGGATGTTGAACATGAAGAAAGTACTTGACCATTTGCATAGACTTGCCCTTTTCCTCCAACTTCTTAAGTATGGCTTCAGCCTTGGGGCCAAAATGGAAATCTATGTCCATAGCAGCATCCAAGAAAATGTATTTCACATGTTCAAGGAGGGACTGTTCCTTCAGCCAAGCATGTCTTCTAATGATAGAACCTGTAGCTGCTGTACTGCTGGAAGTTTTCAGAGCATCACAACCATAGTGCAAGGAGTGCTTAGCTACTTGAGAGCAAGAACTGCATAAGTCCAGCAGTTCCTCGGAGAAGACCTTATTTTCAGTCCCCACCAGGTTTTGCTTCATCTGATCTAAAATGGGTTCTTTATACTTTATCAAATGAAACTGGCATTTCAAAGCCCTCATGATCAGAGTACCAAAGCTGTAGACTTTCTTTCTGAACTTGTCAAAAGCTCTGCTTTCTTTGACAGCTGGCAAGGGATTTTTGGAAGCACTAGCTTTAGCTCACTTAGGACCCTGAGTCACCACTTTAGGGTCTGCTATAGGGTTCTTGAAAAGGTGTCTGTGAGAAACCAGAACCCTGTAATATCTGTCAGGTTTCAGAGGGGTGGGGGTGGAATCTGGCTGTAAGGAATAATCCAGTAAAACATTGTCCACCACCTCTAAAACTTGAGCAATGGCAAAAGATTTATGCTCAATGAGTTTTAGAAATTCCTTCACCCTTTTCTTGGATAGTGGGTACTCCTGCGTTTCCCATTTAAAGTGTTCTCTTAGGTTATGTAGTGTCTCCTTAAAAGAAATATCCTCTTGGTGGAGAGGCTAAGGTACGGTTCTCATCAGAATCTGAATCCTCATAAGAAGCAATAGATAAACCTTCCTCAGAGGTGGATTCATCATTATCATCCTCAGAGTAAAAAAAAATCAGAAGACTGCTGGGGAGAAGTATCCCTTTATCTATTACCAGGAGGAGATTCTGGGGCAGAACCTGGGAGAGAAAGGTGTCTATAACTGATTGTAGTGATGAAATCCTCAGCCAACCTAAGTCCTGCTGATAGGCCTACGTCTGGGAATAGGAGCCGGTAAGCCTCGGCTGGGGCAAGATGGATGCAGCCTTTTTATGTGAAGCCTTAGGTTCAGGCCTGATGGCAACTTCCACACCAGAGCCAGGAAGCAGCTGGGCAGCAGAATCTTGAGGATGGTGAACTGAGGTGGACACCCTTCATCAGTTACAGAATGGTTCTAGAAAGCCAGAACCTGCGAAGTGGCTCTGGACCCAACTGATGAGCTATGTCCTCAGCTTGTGTGGAAGTACTGGGATGCGGCAGCATATTGGACTCCAAACAGGACTCAATAAAGACTTGTGCCACAACCTCAGTCGACAGAATGGACTGCAAAACTGTCTCACCTTCTTTGATGACAACAAGCCTAGGGTGGCTGGTGGACAGCGAGCAAACATTGCCTTGTACTCTAAGTTTTGGGCAAGTTTCCTTCTCATGCCTTATTATGCCTAGGGAGATCAACCTCAGCCCTACCAGTACATGACATAGTATTCAAAAGCCCTGGCAATTTGTTAAAATGCTCAGCAAAAATCTCAGCCCTTTGATTGATAGCTTTATGTTTTAAAGCAAGCATAGAACCGAAAGTTGGGTACATTGTGTTCTGGGCCCAAAAAAAAAGTTACAAAAAAGGAGTGAAAATCCTGGTGTGATATCACAGAGGAGACAGTTATTAACTTTCTCTGATTTTGGTCAAGAAACATATGAAAAGCTCCCAAATGGGGTACTTGTCTTTAGCTGTCTTATTTCTCTGGTGCGGACTGACCAAAGCACTGACTAGCACTCTGCTTCGGGCTCCAATGGCAAGAAAGAACTGAGATTATGGATTCGCTTCATATTCAGATGTCAGTCAGGGGGTCTGCCAGCTTCAGCAGGAGGAGAAAATTATTTGGTAGTCGGGCCGGCCAAGGGCTTCTGCAGCAGGAAATCCATGACTGCATCAGTGACAAATGAAGAGCATTTAAAGCAGATTTCTCATCACAAGAAGAAACTGCAGACAAAACATTCCTCATACTTTTCACAATTAATCAGATCAGAATCAGGAAAATTACAGTTACTGACACACATCTATGAAAAGCTGACAGAACAGGAGGAATGGGTGAAGGCTCTGTAACAACTCACAGTATTTTCTAAGGAACTGAGAAACTTCAGTGATCTCCACTGAAAACACTGGCACATTTTGGAAATAGTCTTGGAAATGAGAACCCCCCCCCACAGGAAGAATCAGAAACTGAGCTCTCCGCTGATTCTGAATCAGAAAACTGAGAAGAAAACCCTTCATCTGTTCCTTCATCTTCCTGTCCAGATACAGAATCTTGAATCTCTTCAGGAAAAGAGGCCTCCCGCTTTCTTTTACAGAAATCACCTTATAATAAGAATTAATAGCCTGAATTAAACACTGAACCAGGCCCAGTAAATGAATCCTGTCTACGGAAATTTGAGGAGATACGTACTAAGTTTTCTGTTTATTTTTGACAGGGAAAATTAGGTCAACAGTGTTTTTGATAGCAGCAGCAGCGTACCACAGGATGGGCACAGCATTCTGACCAAACAGGGAAACCTTCCCTGTTCCCTCTCCCAGGACCGACAGAGAGACCCTCCCTTGCCAACTGAGGGGACCCCAGCAGCTGCAGAGGAAGGCGAGTGGTCTGAGGAACCAGCTTTAGCCATAAAACAGTCACACACATGTGGCTGAGGGAAATTTCTAGCTTGCTGTGGTAGCAAAGGCTGTTTGCTTAACTTTTTTTTATTTTTATGGCTGGAAGAAGACCTGACTGTGGGATTGTTAGATTGCTCTATGGTCAAGCTGAAAATGGTGCCTCTTTCCCAGTGAAAGCAACCACAATACGCTGGTAAAAATTTAAAGTCTCAGGTAGAGGCTGGGCCACAGAATTTATTTGCATCTTTATAGAGCACCACCTAAAAAAGCCCTTGGAAAAGGCTGAGGCAGTACTTAGGGATACTGAACATTTTTAGGTGCCCTGGGTGATTATGGAAGTGAACATGGTGCTTTTTCTGAACAAACTCTGCTTGTTACTATGGACAGTCAAACTTTATTTACCATTATACCACATGAAATGGCCATTACATATTTAAAGAATTTTCTTACTACCAATACTAATTATTCATTGGAATTGATTGATTCCATTGGTGTTCTAATGGATTTGGTTCTACAGAATAATGTTTGTTTATTTACTGACATTCTTTTTAAGCAGAAGGTAGGTGTGTCTATGGGGACTCCCTGTGCTAACAGTTATGCCAACCTAATGTTGGCAGAATGGGAGCGTGGGGTAGTCTTCACTGAAAATCCTTTTCCCACACAACTGCTATACTACAGACGTTTTGTGGACGATATTTTTATTCTGTAGGAGGCTTCAGAAGTTGATCTGTTGAACTTCGTTCATTATATGGAAATTTCCAGTAATTGTTTTAAATTTGCTTTGCATTATTCTAGTACCACTTAAGTTTTTTTGGATGCAAGGATCAAATTGGTTAATGGAGTGATCAATAGGAACTCCCTCTTTAGAAAACCTTGCAGGAAAAATATGTTCTTACAATTTAACAGTATGCACTCTTGGCACATAGGTTCATAGGTTCATAGGTAGGTACTAGGCTATCTGCCCGAAGGCATTTATAAGCCTAGCCGGAATGTCTTGGCTTTCACCACCCCCTTAGATTAGTTCCCTGTGCCTCTGTCCAGCAGAGCCACTGAAGTGATCCCCAGGGGTAAACTTTCCGTTTCCCATCCACTCATCAAGGTTTCTCTTGAAGAGGGTTAGCGAGGAGCTCTGCCTAATGTAGATTGGATTCTTGTTCCAAAGCATGGGAAGTCTCTGGGACAGGAATCTTTCCCTCCAGCACATCCTATTTATTGCTGTAGTGAGGTTTAGATCCCTGGAGCATGTGGCTCGAGGGGATAAGGTTTTCTTTAGGTGGAGCATGTCCATCAATTCTGGATTGGACATGGCCTTGTATGTCAGGCAGAGATCACCTCTGAGCAGGTGGTATGCAACCGAGTACAGCTGGAGTTTCTTCAGTCGAGCTGCATAGGGCATCTGCTTGAGGCCAGCGATCCTCTTGGTGAGGTACTTCTGTGGTCTTTCCAGTTGTTGCAGGTGTCTTGTAAGGTACATCCCAAACGGGGCATTGTACTCTATGATGGGTCTGATGAGTGATGTGTAGAGGGGCCCAATGACCTCTTTCAACCTGGATGCAAACCTTTTTGTGATTAGGTGGGCCAGACAGAAAGATTTTCTAACCACTTTGGCAATGTGATTATCAAAGGAGAGGTTACTATCTTACTTGGGTCCCCAGATCCCTTATTACGTCTTCCGTATTTAGGGGGCTACCACCTATGTGGTAGTTCGTGGGTAGTTTGTTTTTTTCCAAAGGGGATGACTATGCACTTTTTGGCATTTAGCTTGAGGCCATGGTTTTGATACCAGGTATCTGTCTCAGTGAGACCCTTTTGGAGGATGTCTGAGTCAGCTGGAGAGTCAATTATAGCCCCTAGTTTGCAGTCATCTGCGAACTTGGTCAGCCATAGTCCTCCTGTGCTTGCGTGTACCTCTGAGAAGTACGTGCTTTACAGGAGGGGTCTAGGATGCCACTTGTAACCGGTTTAGAGTCAGACCTAACTCCCGCAACTCTTACCATGTAGGTTCTGTCCATGAGCCAGTTGGCAACCCATCTCGTGACATATTCAATAATATTACCAAGAGTCAATATCTTAGAATGTCACATTTACATACTGATGATACTGAATTTTATGAAGCTATGGATGTTTTACAAAATGAATTTTTGGCTAGAGGTTATAAGCAGCATGATCTGAACGTCAATTATAATAATGTACTTTCTATGAGGTCTACTAGAGGTAAACCTTTTTTAAATCGCCCCAGTTTGCCTAAGCAATCTTTGGCTAACAACTTGACTAGCAATAAAACCAGACTTTCCTTGACTTATGGTAACAATTTGCAACAAGTATCACACTGTTAATATTCTATGGCCCATATTACTTTCAGATGATAAGATCAGATCTATAGGGGGTGATAAGCCTAGTTATGTCTTTAAAAATAATTTATCTCTTAAAAGACAGCTTTGCTACAGATCTACATTTAAATCTACTGTTTGTTCTGGGCGTAAGGACACCTTTCCATGTAGAAATTGCAAGGCTTGTTGATATATCTCGACAAGGTTGTTTTTTCAGCATCCAGTCCATGACATTTTGTTTAAACCTACTTTTTATGCTGATTGTAAGTCACATGGTTTGGTGTATTTGGCTAGATGTAAACATTGTACCTCATTTTATGTGGGGAAAACTATCAGAATGCTTAAGGAACGACTTCTCCAACATATAGGTGACATTAGACGTAACAACATGCTCTGTGCCCTAGCCAAGCATATTTTTAATTTTTCTGGACATGATTTTGATTTTATTGTGCTTCAAATAGTATGTTCAAATAAAAGATGTGGTGATTTTAACAACAGACTAGAGACTGTAGAAACTAAATGGATTATTAGATTACAGGCTGACAATCAGTCTAGTCTTAATGCATTTGTGCCTTTAAAACCATCTCTTATTAAAAAACGTAGTATACACCAATAATTGATTTTATGTGATGATTGGGTAATTGTTTAATACACTGCATTATTTAAAGACCTTGTTTTAATGTTGTATTTTATGGTTCTGATGAAGCACACTATGTGTGAAAGCGCTTATCCTGTTTATTAAAGATTTTCCGGTGTTCAGCCTGGTGGATGCCTGATTTGTTTGCTGCATTTTTATGGTTCATACACATTGCTCAGATGTTAGCACCAGGCTAGCTGTCCCTTCAAAGGTGAGAATCAAACCCTGTACCTTGTGTCTGTGAGGTAAACACCATAACCATTATGTGTTGGCGAGGTAAATGCCATAACCATTATGCTTTTTTACTGAGTTTTTCTTATAGAAACACAGTAAAAAGCATTTTAAAACACTTTGCTAGCCCCAAAAGTAAAATAAACACAATTTCTCACAGAAGAAAAAAGAATTTTAACTACTTTAAACAACTCTTAAAATGACATGTAAAAAGCGAACTTCCATTTAAAGGTACTCCTGTTTAAAAGTGCAGTTAAGTCAATTGACAGTCCATTAAAACACAAACACATAGCTTAAAAATAACTTTCCTAAGCAGAAAGGCACATTTTTTTAATGTGGAATATTTTTCCCAAAGGGAACTTATCTGTCCAGCAATATAACAGAATAAGCTGAACTTCGATACTAGAAAAGCTGCAGAGGAGTGCACTCTTTAACAGAAGGAAAGCTCTGAAGTGCTTGGTGCTTGTCTTTAGTCAGACTTTGTGTGCATTAAAGATGCACTGAAGATTTGGAAGCTGGACGGCTGTTATATCACTGGCAGGATGCAGCGAAGGCTATTGCAGCAGTGACCAGTATGATGAACATAAAAATTATTTCATGGCTATGGCAACCAACTCTGTGGTGACTGACAGACACACGTCTAGAGCTCTGGATGGCATTAACAAGTGATAATGTAGAGATGTTTTTTCAAGCAGTGCTCTCTTTTAAACTCATACAAAGTATCTGCAGAAAACTAATAAGCAAGAACCCTTAAAAGCTTTTAGACATAGGATAATTAGTATTGTTTAATGAAATTATAAAGAATTAAAAGAAGGCCTCTAAAACTGACATTTTGTCCTGACTGATTTCCAATATGATAATCTGAGTTAAATGATTTTATAGCTAACCTGAATGTTTCTGGGCTTTTTTTTTTTGCCCCATATATTTGTACAACAACATGCTCAAATTTTAGTTTTTGTAACGGAAATATTGCAAAAGGTTAAATAAAAGAAAACCTTCAAATTTTAAGAAATACCTTGCCACTTGTATGAAGCACTGTTCAGACTGCACTTCTTGGATAAACAGCAATTCCTACAAAATATCTCTGCACTAAGGTACAGTTTTAAAACAAACGAAAAGGAACCGACAATGGGTACTGCAGGACTGAAACCACCACCACCACTGGGTAACCACTTTTTAACATTTTGTTTCTGAAGAAGTCTAAATAAAGACGAAACCTAGGTAAAATTCGTTTTAGTGGTGCTTTCAGTCCTCCAGTAACCATTGTCGGTTCCTTTTCTTTCGTTTGGTTTTTGGTACAGTTTTGAAACAAGACAATGGCAAATGTATGCTCCCAGAGAAGTTCACGCATGTTTAAAATTCAATTATCATAGTAGAATAAACCAGTCTGAACCTGGATGCAAACCTGTCTGCTCACTCAAAACTCTAGTAGTCAAACCATTACATTACTTATAATAGTACAACTTTTAATGTACTACAGAAAAAGAAAAGAAAAGAAAATTGCAATTATGAACGTCAAACAAATTCTAAAATATTGGTCATATAGCTACAATGTTAACCCTACGCTGTTAAGATACTATATCTTGCAGAAGCACATTAAGCAATTATTCCAGCTTTTTGCAGTCTTACTGTGTATTATCCCACAAGTGCTGGAAGTGTTCCAAGCAGTTGCAACACAGATGTGAGATGCAAACACCCTTAAAATTAGACAGCTATGTTTTTACAGAATGGATCAGTGTATACACTGTCAAGTCCCAACCAGATCTGAGAAAATGACACTAGTCGTGCAGTAATGTAGGAACCATGTTACCTTTCCTAGATATAAATGAAGCAAAAAACCCACCTTGCCTTTCTGGATTATTTAGCCAAATGTAGGCAATTCCTTAAGATGTGGAAGACATTCATAATCTATGCTGAAGTACTTTTCTTACACTGGCACACTCAGAAGAATAATCATGAAGTGACTCATATAAAGTAAGCTAACAGACTAGGCACTATTTATGGAGGAATGTTATAACCACATGTAGAAAGCTTGTGAACGCCCAAAAAGGATCATCACACCAAAGGCTGGAAGACTGGAAATCCTCCAAGCAGAGGTAATAGCAGTTTAGAAGAAAGGTGGCTTGATTGCTGTGAAAAGAAAAAAAAAGAACCACTTTCCATTTTTCCAAAGAAAATTTGATGCACCAAGCCAGACAGCAGTAACAAACTACCAGTCTCGATTGTTAAAATTAGCTATGGTCTGCTCCAGTATGAGCAAGGCCGGGATCAGTCATGGGTCATCAGAAGGCTGTATACTTTAATGTATAGCTATTAACAGACTTTAATTAAGCTCATGCATGACCCCCAGAATATGACCCATAGAATGACCCATGGACTGTGAAGTGGCGACAAGTAATTCTGTCTACCTCATGTAATACAGACTTCTAGCATGTATCTCCAGCAGGTGGGCTTCCAAATTATCAAAAGGACAAACATTTCAGCAGTCTACAACTTGGGATGCTGAGTTTACTGTGGAAAATGCAGGCAGTTCGGTGACTGCACAGCAGGAAAAAACAGGACCCCAGTTTCTGTGCTAAGGCCAAAGGTGCAGCTAGACATACACCATGCATGGTAATGTTTTCAGTTTTTAAAACTATTTATTTTGTACAAAGGAGATGTGCTAGAATTTACTTATTTACTTTTTTATTATTTTCCTTTAAATTAGCATATTTACCAAGGGTTATGGCTATACAGTTAGCTTTTTTTTCCAGAATACATGGTTGGCTGTAAGTTTTTTTGGTTACTGTGCATAAGTCAGCCTTGTATTTTTTTTCTTTTTCGTTTTTCAGCAGTGAAAAGATATACTGCCCAGAACTGAAAAGATATACTGCCCAGAATTATTCCCTGTCTTGGGCTGCAAGGGCTACATTTAATGGGGAGTAGGTTTATAATACGGAAGCTGATACACAATTCCAGAAGTCCTGTCTACATTCCAACTGAAACACCTCTGGAACAGAAAAACTGTAGGATCATCTGCTAGGTAACTAGACCTGATCACATACATCACAACTGTCCAGATTTTCGCAGGATGTTCAGATTTTTGCTTCATATTTTTCATCTGTTCCTCATAAAATTTGTGGTTTTCTGGATTTTTTGGCGAAAAAATGAGGACTGAAGTCATTATACAATGATAGGCATTTGCATTTCAGACTTCATATCCTTAAAAAATGCATGGTAACAAAAGACCTTGCATTCTATCAACTGGCAACTGTATTTCGCCTGCCTTTCTGTTACATTGAAGCTGTTTTTACTGCATTTAACTTAATATTGCACTTGGAATCCTTGTTTGTTACTATTTGACTGTATTTGTAGCAAATTCTTCTGTGTAAGCTGTAGTAGCTGATTCATAGCATTTATAAGTGTTTGCTGTACCTGTTTCTGCCTGTTTTGTGAAAAAAAAGAAAAAAAAGAAAAAATATCTCTTGTTTTCCTGCTTTACTAGTTTAGTCCAGTTTCAGAGTTGCTGATTCCTGGGCTTTGGTTGTAGTTCCTGTGTACTGTTTCCTTGCCTTATTTGGGGAAGGGAAGCTACCTTGCTTTCCTGCTTTACTAGTTTAGTCCAGTTTCAGTTGCTGATTCCTGGGCTTTGGTTGTAGTTCCTGTGTACTGTTTCCTTGCCTTATTTGGGGAAGGAAGCTACCTTGCTTACCAGTGGGAGTGGGAAGCATTGAGCTGCCTTTTGTCCAGTTTTGTGAGGTTTCAGCCAGTAACTAGTAGTTTATTGGTCGTTTTGGGCCAGTTTCTAGCTTTTCCAGCCCCCTGGTATAAAACTTTCAGCTTGTACCTACTCAGCACAGACTCCACGTGGGCCAGCAGAGTAATCCAGGCTGCAGAGAGCTGAATAAGCGACTTTTCTTGATACTAAGTATATTTTTGTTGCTTTCCACATCTGAATACCTAGCAACTGTATTTTGCCTGCCTTTCTGTTACATTGAAGCTGTTTTACTGCATTTAACTTAATATTGCACTTGGAATCCTTGTTTGTTACTATTTGACTGTATTTGTAGCAAATTCTTCTGTGTAAGCTGTAGTAGCTGATTCATAGCATTTATAAGTGTTTGCTGTACCTGTTTCTGCCTGTTTTGTGAAAAAAAGAAAAAAAGAAAAAATATCTCTTGTTTTTCCTGCTTTACTAGTTTAGTCCAGTTTCAGAGTTGCTGATTCCTGGGCTTTGGTTGTAGTTCCTGTGTACTGTTTCCTTGCCTTATTTGGGGAAGGGAAGCTACCTTGCTTTCCTGCTTTACTAGTTTAGTCCAGTTTCAGAGTTGCTGATTCCTGGGCTTTGGTTGTAGTTCCTGTGTACTGTTTCCTTGCCTTATTTGGGGAAGGGAAGCTACCTTGCTTACCAGTGGGAGTGGGAAGCATTGAGCTGCCTTTGTCCAGTTTTGTGAGGTTTCAGCCAGTAACTAGCAGTTTATTGGTCGTTTTGGGCCAGTTTCTAGCTTTTCCAGCCCCTGGTATAAAACTTTCAGCTTGTACCTACTCAGCACAGACTCCACGTGGGCCAGCAGAGTAATCCAGGCTGCAGAGAGCTGAATAAGCGACTTTTCTTGATACTAAGTATATTTTTGTTGCTTTCCACATCTGAATACCTAGCAACTGTATTTCGCCTGCCTTTCTGTTACATTGAAGCTGTTTTTACTGCATTTAACTTAATGTTGCACTTGGAATCCTTGTTTGTTACTATTTGACTGTATTTGTAGCAAATTCTTCTGTGTAAGCTGTAGTAGCTGATTCATAGCATTTATAAGTGTTTGCTGTACCTGTTTCTGCCTGTTTTGTGAAAAAAAAAAAAAAGAAAAATATCTCTTGTTTTTCCTGCTTTACTAGTTTAGTCCAGTTTCAGAGTTGCTGATTCCTGGGCTTTGGTTGTAGTTCCTGTGTACTGTTTCCTTGCCTTATTTGGGGAAGGGAAGCTACCTTGCTTTCCTGCTTTACTAGTTTAGTCCAGTTTCAGAGTTGCTGATTCCTGGGCTTTGGTTGTAGTTCCTGTGTACTGTTTCCTTGCCTTATTTGGGGAAGGAAGCTACCTTGCTTACCAGTGGGAGTGGGAAGCATTGAGCTGCCTTTGTCCAGTTTTGTGAGGTTACAGCCAGTAACTAGTAGTTTATTGGTCGTTTTGGGCCAGTCTCTAGCTCTTCCAGCCCCCTGGTATAAAGCAGCTAAGCTGGGATTTAGGCGATTTGGGCCGGAGCTGCCACTGTTGCACACTAGGGCAGTGCGGTTAAGCAGGTTTAAACTATTGGGCGCTACCTAAAGTCCACTCTTCAAATTTTCCTTAAAACTACCTTCCTCGAACTATACTACTGATCAAATCAGCGTATCCTATAACTAAAAGATCAACTCTACTTGACTCCAAGTAGACTATTCTCTATCTATTAAACCTAGCACTTGCTCCTACAGTACTTATTACCTTGATACGGCACTCTTGTCATAGATAGTACCCCAAAAGGCAACCCCCATTTCTCGGTCACCCACGTCCCCGGAATCTTTTTTAAAGTTTTCGTCTACCCTTCTAGCATGTCGAGGGATCAGTTGCTAGTGTCCTCTCCTGCTCAGCTGGTGAACCTGGGAATATTGAGGCAATGTTTCAATTGCCTCATGTACCTGAACAACCCTTTCCTCCTCCCACAAAACACAAATACATGCGAGAGATGCAACTATTGGCCAGCCAAACTGGAGGCTGAGCTCTCTCAACATAGGACTGGCAAGACCAGTCAGGAGGAGAAGGTTACCACACACACTATAGACCCAGTCTCACATAGTACCATTACAACCTCAAATCATACACATAAACACACAAAGACATACTCGGAGGCTCTGATCAAAAATCTGCCAAAACAGCAGAGGCCACCAAAGCAGACACCCAAACAACCACCACCTCAGAACACAACACCAACACATAGACCTCACAGTCAGAGTGTCAAACAGTCACAGCCCTTAAGGCCAAACACAATGCCAGACACACTAGTCATTGGTGACTCCATAGTCAGACACACTGATGTCCCGCTCACCAGACTGAGTAAGGAGAAGGTCACAGTAAGCTGCCTGTCGGCTAGAATCCGCCACATAACGCAAGCACTCAGGTCTCTCAACAGCAGGTACAAATATGACTCAGTCATTGTCCACGCTGGTGTAAACGACCTGAGGGACTACATGAAAAGAGACATTGAGGAGCTCTCTGATTATGTAGCCCAGGCAGGTATGACCCTGACCTTGAGCAGTATCCTACCTTCACCAAGAATGATGCCACAATACAGAGATAAGATGATCAGCTTTAACAATTGGCTTAAACACTGGTGTCATTCAAAGGGGATCCAGTATCTGTCTGCCTGGGATGACATGCTGGACAAGCCACGCTGCGGCTTGCACCTGTCACCCTGGGATTCGGATATTGGCAAAGGCTCTTGCCACCCCATAGTGCCTTTTTAGGCAAGGCTCAAATTCTAAACCTACCACCCTAGAACACAAAAAGGAAAAAACTAAGGGTAATGCTGCTCAATGCCAGAAGTCTAAATCTCAAAATGCAAGGCCCTTCTCAGTATGGAGAACATCGATGTCTGTGCTGTGACAGAAACCTGGTTCAAGGCTCCTGAGAGCACCCCAGCTATCAGGTTTTACCTCATATCATGCGTTCCGGCCCCAAAATCCGGACAATACCAAGAAAGGAGGGTATCCATATTCATCAAGGACACCCACACCTCAAGACTGGTAACAGCATACGATGCATCGGAGACCATCCAGGTGCAATTAACCATAGGCAAGACTGCTCTGCAAATTGTAGCATGTTACAGGCCACCCTCACAAACTCAGGAAACTCACATGGCCTTCCTGAAAACACTAGAGGGATAAATGTATCACCAAACACCATCATACTAGGTGACTTCAATTACCCTAATATAGACTGGGAACACTACTCAAGCCCAAACACCCTAGCCCAAAAGTTCCTGGAATTCATAAACTCAAATGCCATGGAACAACTAGTCACCATCCCCACAAGAGGAGATAACATACTTGATCTCATCATCACGAACATGGGAGCACAATGTTCAACACCGAAGGAGTATACCCCTCACTGGTGAGATCAGATCACAAACTAATCACGCTGGAGGTCCTCATTCCACCCCACCTGAAATAAAAAGACCACAGTAAAGAACTTCTCAAAAGCCGACTTCACACTTCTAAAGACTAGTGTGGTCTCCTTTCAGGCCCGAAAACAATACTCAAGCCGCTGAATCACTTACGCCTTCTACCAGCACCTGCAGGACTGCATGGATAAGGCAATCCCAAGCAAAACAAAGACTCTTTGTACCAAAGGTAGCGTCAGTCTGGTGGACCCCAGCCATAAACAAACTCTACAACAAAGAAGCTACTACAAGATAGAGCAAAATCCTTAAAAGGTAAGACACCCTTGATCACTATAAGTAAAAACTAAGAGCTCTCATAAAATCATCCAAAGCAAATTTGAGAGAAAAATAGCTAAAGACTCAAAAGACAATCATAAGGCCTTCTTTAGCTATGTTAGAAACTAGGAGGAAACTCCCAGATATGCTCAGAACTAGTTCAAAATGATGTGAAGATTACTGATCCTACAGACATTGCCAACATACTGGCTGACAGGTTCAGTGCAAACTTCTCCCCTCCCCAAAAGGAGAGATATCTATACCAAATGAGTGCAGCCCCAAACATCTCCAGAGTGAGAACTGCTCTCCAAAGCAAAAACACAGCATCCATGGGACCCGATGGTGTCCCGGCTGTGTGCTCCACGAACTCAATGAGGAATTAAACCCACAGCTAGGACAGCTGTTTAATCAAAGTCTTACCTCTGGATCCAGGAGTGGCGCACTGCAACTGTGGTCCCACTTCACAAAGGCGGTGCCTCCACAGACCCTGGAAATTACCGCCCATTAGCTTGACAAGCCTTATCTGCAAAGCCATGGAGAGGATCATAATGGACCTCATAAATAAAGACATAGGAATTTGCAGACTTTGGATCCAACCCAGTTTGGCTTTGTCAAAGGCAGATCATGCCTTTTAAACTTGGTTGACTTTTGAAACAGTCACCAAAGCCATTGATGAGGGAAAGGCAGTCCATACAGCCTACCTCGATCTGGCTAAGGCCTTCGATACAATACCGGTATCATTGAAAAACTCATCAGCTTAAATGTTAACCCATACATCACAAGATGGGTTGCAAACTGGCTGAGTGACAGAACCCACAGGGTCAGAGTTGCTGGCGCCATGTCAGACTCAAAGCCTGTCACAAGTGGTGTCCCACAGGGCTCAGTCCTGGGCCCACTCTTGTTTGGCATCTACTTTCCCAAGTACAAGCAAACACAGGAGGGTTATGGCTGACAAAGTTTGCAGATGACTGCAAACTGCGCCATAGTAGAAAACACATCTGACACAGATATCCTTCAGAAGGGTCTCACAGAAGCGGATAACTGGTGCCAGAGCCACGCCTAAAGTTAAATGCCAAAAATGCATAGTCATACCCTTCGGGAAAAACAAGGTTACCCCTAGCTACCAAATAGGTGGCAATCCACTGAGCACAGAAGAAGTTATCAGGGACCTGGGGACCCAGGTTGATAGTAGTCTGTCATTCGACACCCATGTAGCTAAAGTAGTTAGGAAGTCCTTCTACATTGCCCACCTTATCATGAAGGGATTCTCATCTAGATCAAGGGAGGTCATAGTCTCCCTTTACTCATCACTCATCAGACCAATGATTGAGTACAATGCCCCATTCAGAATGTATCTGACCCGACACTTGCAGCAGCTGGAGAGCCAAAAGTTCCTCACCAAAAGGATAAAGGGTCTCAAAATCTGTCCTATGCTGCCCGACTGAAAGAACTCCAGCTCTATTCAGTCGCTTACCGCTCAGAGGTGACCTTTGCCTAACATACAAGGCCATGTCAAACCCAGATTTGATGAATATGCTTCACCTCAAAAAATCTAGATCCATCAGAGCCACAAGGGCGGAGACTTAAACCTCGACACGGCTATTACTAGGACGTGCTGGAGGGATAGATTCATCACCCAAAGACTCCCTATGCTGTGGAACAAAATCCCGGTACATGTGAGGCAGAGCACCTCGCTGGCCTTGTTCAAGAGAAATCTTGACCAATGGATGGGAGATAGATATACCCCAGGAATTACCTCAGTGTCACTGCACAGCAAAATAATGGGTATAGTTCCCCATACTAAAGGGGTGGCGTAAGCCACAAAACAATGGGCTAGGCTTATAAATGCCCTCGGGCAGATAGCCTAGTATGAACCTGTGAACCTATGAACCTATAAGAGGAATAGTTAAAATGTATTCCTATTTTTAGGGCTTTGCAAATGCATGGATCTCTCGCCATACCCAACAGAACCAAGGCACTCTCCTCCAAAAAAAGGAAGCCAATCTGGTGGTCCCCTGCCATAAACAAACTCTACAACAGAAGGAAGAAACTGATGCGGAATAAGGTGAAGTCCCAAGAGTGGAAAAACTCCCTTATCTGCCTCAACAAAAAGTTGCGATTCCTCATCAAATCCTCTAAACCTAGGTATGAAAACAGAATTACAGCAGATAGTAACGACAACCACAAGGCCTTCTACAGTTATGTAAAGAATCTCAATGGCAATACCCAGATTTGCTATGAGCTACTGCACAATGGTACCTCCTAAACTGAGCCAACAGATATTGCCAGTATACTGGCCAATAGATTCAGTGCCAACTTTACCCCCCTCTCCCCCCAAAGAACCAATCACAATACCAGTAGATTGCCAGGCATGCAGTATTACTGCTGCACAGGTTAAAACAGCACTGTCCAAGGCCAAGAATACAGCTTCTATGGGACCTGACAATATCACTGGCTGTGTTCTACATAAACTACAGAGTGAACTGGCACCTCACCTGTGTGCCCTGTTCAATCACAGCCTCACCTCAGGCTTTTTCCCTGCTGAATGGCGCACTGCTACAGTCATCCCTCTCCACAAAGTAGGAGCGACTACAGACCCTGGGAACTATCGCCCCTACAGAGTACCTGCAAACTACAACATAGGAGGTAATCCCCTGAAAATCTGAAGAAGAAATAAGGGATCTAGGGACCCAAGTAGATAGTCAGCTTTCCTTTGATAACCATGTTGCCAAAGTGGTTAGAAAATCCTTCTATGTGACCCATCTGATCACAAAAGGGTTCACATCAAGATCTAAGGATGTAATGGTGCCCCTTTACTCTTCCCTCATCAGACCCATTATTGAGTGCAATGCACCAATTGGAATGTACCTGGCTAGACATCTCCAGCAGCTGGAGAGACCACAGAGGTACCTAACCAAGAGGATTACTGGCCTCAAACAGTTGCCCTATGCAGCACGATTGAAAAAGCTAAGTCTGTTCTCTGTTGCATACCGCTTTCTCATCTGTCTAACGTACAGAGCCATGTCCAACCCAGAATTATTGAACATGCTCCATCTTAGCAAAACCAAATCTACTCTACACGCTCTAGGGATATAAACCTCAATACAACAATTAATACAACATGCTGGAGGGATAGATTCCCTTCACAGAGACTTCCCTTACTATGGAACAGGGTCCTGATCTACATAAGACAGAGCCCCTTACTATCACTCTTCAAGAGGAACCTTGATGAGTGGATGGGTAACAAAAAGTTCACACCGGGGATCACACCAACAGCACTATTAGATAGGGGCCAAGGGTACTAGCTGCTAGTGCAAGGGTCTAGGGAACTACTAAAGGGGCGGTGAATACCGCACAACGTGGCTGGGCTAATATATGCCTTCGGGCAGATAGCCCAGTACCAACCTATGAACCTATGAACCTATCAGCCTGACGAGTCTGATATGCAAAGCTATGGAATGCATCATCACGGACCTAATAAACAAGGATATAGGGAATCTCCAAACTCTGGATCCCACACAGTTTGGTTTTGTGAAGGGTAGAGCATGCCTACTCAACTTGGTCAACTTCTCTGAGTGAGTCACCAGAGCTGTGGATGAAGGCAAGGATGTTCATACAGCCTACCTTGATCTGGCCAAGGCTTTTGATACCACTCCCCACTCAGAAATCATAGAACAACTCATTAAGCTTGGCATCAACCCCTATATCACTAGGTGGGTTGCAAACTGGCCCACAGACAGAACCTACAGCATGAAAGTAGCTGACTCCAAGTCAGACTGCCGATTAGTCACAAGTGGAGTCCCACAGGGTTCGGTCCTGGGTCTTCTCCTGTTTGGTATCTACTTCTCTGAAGTCCAGGCCAACACTCAGGGACTCTGGCTGACAAAGTTCACAGGCAATTGCAAGTTGGGAGCTATTACTAACTCCCCAAGTGATGTTGACATCCTACAAAATGGCCTCACTGTGACCAATGACTGGTGTCAGGACCATGGCCTTAAGCTCAATGCCAAGAAATGTGACATCATCCCCTTTGAGAAAAACCTGGTTCCCATGAATTACCACATTGATGGTAGTCCATTGAACACAGAAGGCATTATAAGAGATCTGGGAACACAGGTTGACAGCAACATCTCTTTTGCTCACCACATTGCCACTGTGATAAAAAGTCCTTCTAAGTGGCAAATCTCATTACTAAGGGTTTTCCATCCAGGAAGAAAGAGGTCATTGTCTCCCTCTACTCTTCCCTCATTAGGTCAATCATTGAGTACAATGCCCCATTTGGCATGTACCTCGCTAGACATCTGCAACAACTGGACAGGCCGCAAAAGTACCTCACAAAGAGGATCCTAGACCTTAAACACCTATCCTATATGGACAGATTCAAAAAACTCCAACTATTCTCTGTCTCATATCACCTACTTAAAGGAGATCTCTGCTTGACTTACAAAGCCATGTCTGACCCAGCTCTGTTAGAAATGCTACATCTAAAGAAATCCCAATCCCTCCACACCATACACTCCAGAGACCTCCACCTCATTACCACAATTAAAAGAACATGCTGGAGGGAACTGGTTCATAACCCAGAGACTGCCCATGCTATGGAACAGACTTCACATACATGTCAAGCAGAGCACCTCGCTGACCCTCTTCAAGAGAAATCTTGATGAGTGGATGGGAAAGTACAGTTGTGTAGACTTACCATAAATGTAGATGTTCGAGTGTATTCACTGTTGCAGTCATCACATTTGGGTTATCTGCTTGCAGATAGCCCTCAGTCAGCCTGATTATCAAAGTCTTGGGTCCTGTGTCGGTTGCTGTTTCATCTTCCAAGACATCAGGTAGTCAGTGGTATAAAGCATGCAGTCAATGCCATTACATCGGTTTTTCTTGCCCCAGATGTCAGATGCCCCCATAATGGGAAGCAGTTATATACAAGGTTCCACCTCCAACAAAAAAGCAAATACACCAAAAAGCTTTAAGCATAGTAAACAAGAATAGACGTACAGTCAATAGAAGTCAGGGGGTGGAGGGAGGGTAACGAGGACTGCAACAGTAAATACACTCAAACATCTACATTTATGGTAAGTGTACACAACTGCACTATGTTCTTCGTGTTTCACTGTTGCAGTCATCACATTTGGGTAGATTCCCAAAACTAAGGATGGGAGGAGGAAATTAGATAGCATTAGGACCAGCTATAAGGCCCTGCAAGACTGCAGTGACAAAACCAGCTCTAGATTTAGAAAAAATTGGCAAGTGGTAATGCTTGGTGAAGGTATGTACAGAACTCCAGGTAGCAGCTTCTAGGATGTCCCTGGTAGGGACACCTCTGAGAAAGGTTGTAGAGGTAGATGCAGCCCTGGTTGAATGTGGTCTAATCCCCTACGGGTAGGTTTTCCCTGGTGCTTATAGCAGAAATGAATGCAGTGGCCACTTAGAAATGGTTTGCTTTGAAATGGCCTTCCCCTCTGCCCCTGCAGCAAATGCAACCAGCAGCTGTTCAGATTTCCTGAGAGGTTTAGTCCTGTCCAAGTAAAATCTAAGTTGTCTGTGCATGTCCAGTGAGTGCAGTATTCATTCCCCTTGTTCTGTGGATTAGAAAAGAAGGTAGGCAAATGAATGGACTGATTAAGGGCCACACTGGATACCACCTTGGGCATGAAGGAGGGATTGGTCCTGAGGGACACCTTGTCCACATGAAAGATGATGAAGGGCTCCACTGCCATGAGTGCCTGTAATTTAGACACTCTTCTTGCTGAAGTGATGGCTAGAAAGAAGGCTGTTTTCCAAGAAAGGAATTTCAACTCTGCATTTGCAGCTGGCTCAAAGGGAGGTAGAGTGAGTTTTTCCAATACGAAGTTGAGGTCCCAGGCTGGAGTAGGGGCTCTCCTGGGTGAAGTTTTTGGCCCCTCTGAGGAACTGCTTCAACAGTGGATGAGAGAAGAGGGGTGGATTTGTATTGTAATGAGCTGAAATGGCTGAGGCATGAATTTTAATGGAGGAAAAGGAAAGGCTCTTGTGAAGCATCTCGGTAAAGTATTGAAGAATCTGGGGTAAATTGGGCACTGCTGTACCCATCCCCTGAATTTGGCTCCAGGAACAGAATCTTTTCCATTTTTCAGCATAGGATTTTCTAGTACTAGGCCTCCTTGCCTCCAGAATGACATCCATCACTTGTTTACTGAGGGATGGTAACGGAGAGATCAGGTAATTAACCAGGCTGCCAGGTTCAAGGTTTGAAGCTGTGGCTGCAGAATCTGGCCCTCCTGCTGGGACAGCATGGTAGGGATCTGAGGCAGGTGCCATGGTGTCAGCAGTGACACACTGCGCAAGAGGGAGTACCAGTGTTTGCATGGCCAGTCTGGTGCAATCAGTGTTGTCCTTGGTTTGTCCTGTTTGATCTTTAGTAGTACATTGGAGAGGAGAGGCACAGGGGGAAAGGCATAAACTTTTTCCAGGTGAAGGACAGGGCATCCACTTTCCAAGCTTGTTTGTGGGGAGTCCTTGTGCAGAATTTGTCCAATTGGTAGTTCTGGGAGGAGGCAAACAGGTCTATCTCTGGGCTCCCCCATTTGTTTCCCAACATGTTGAATATCTTTGGTTCCAGTTTCCACTCGTGTGGGTCCATGAGATTTCTGCTTAGGTCATCTGCCAGTGTATTTAGCTTTCCTGGCAGGAAGTGAGCCTGCAGGCACACTTGGTAGCTCAAGGCTGTGTTCCACAGAACCATGGCTAGTCTGCAGAGAGGGTATGAGTGGGTTCCTCCCTGTTTGTTTATGTACCACATAGCAGTGGTGCTGTCCGTCTTTACCAATAATTGTCCTGGAAGAATGTGGTCCTTGAAGGCTGTCAGTGCATTCTGTACAGCTAACATTTCTTTTTGATTAATATGCAGGTGCATTTCACTTGGGTTCCATTTGCCCTGAATGCACTTTCCTGCCAAGTGAGCCCCCATGCATAGTCTGATGCATCTGTTGTTAGGGCTTGGGCGGCAGGGGGTAGAGTGAATGGCAGTCCCTTGTTTTGGAGGCAGGCCTCTGCCCACCAAAGGAACTCTATCTGTAGACAAGGTATGATAGGAATCATTGATTTTAGATCCTGAGAATGTTGACACCATAGGCTTTTTAGATACCATTGTAGTTTCCTCATTTGCAGTCTTGTATCTGGAATTAGTAGAATGCAGGAGGCCATGAACCCCAGGGCTTGCAGTATTTTCCTTGCAGATAGCTGTGTCTTTGTGGCCATTGTTTGAAGTAGGCTGTCAAATGAACTTGTTTCTCTGGCGTGAGGTAGGCCATCTGGGAAAGTTGTATTCAAGTTTGCTCCCAGGAATACAATTTGCTGGCAGGGAACAAGATGGGATTTCTTTTTGTTTATGGTGTACCCCAGAGAAGTTAGCAATTTCTTTACAAATGCCAGATGATTCAATAGTATGTCCTGGCTTTCTGCCTGAATTAGATAATCGTCCAGGTATGAGTATATCTGAATATTTCTTTGCCTGCAAACAGCAATGACTGGAGTTAGGCACTTTGTGAATACCCTGGGTGCAGTAGATAAGCCAAAGGGCAGTGCAGAGAACTGATAGTGCATGTAGCCTGCTCTGAAGCGTAGGTATCATCTGCAAGACTCCCTTATTGGGATGTGCAGGTAGGCTTCCTTTAAATCCAGTGTTGCCAACCAGGCATCTTTGCCTAGCATAGGAAGCAGCTGATGAAGAGTTAATATCTTGAATTTTGGGACTACCAAAAATAGACAGGTCCAGGATAGGACACCAGGAATTGTCTTTTCTGGGTACCAGGAAAAGTCTTGAGTAGAAACCTTGTCCCCATTCTTCTTCTGGGACAGGCTGAATAGCCCTAATGCTTAAAAGAGAGAGAACATGCTTTTGAGCCTCCGCCCACTGATTTGGGGGTAGATTTGGCCAACCGTTTAGGGTTGGTAAGGAGTGGAAGTGGAATCTCTATCCTTGGGAAACTATATTTAAAACCTATTTGTCCTGGGTAATGAGTTCCCAATTTTTTGCCTGCAGGGCAATCTTGCCCCCCTAAAGGAACAGTCAGTTGAGCAGGGCTTGGAAGGTTTCAGGTTAAGTCAGTGAGACAGTTTACCGTAGGGGGAGTCTTACTACTTCCTGCTTTGGAAGTGGGAGCCCCCCACTGCTTAGTCCTGTGAATCCCTTGGGACTGCAGCCTGGGTGTTCTGCTGGTTCTGGGTTTGGACTGAGAAGGCCTGAAAGAGGCATGAAAGGACCAATTCTTAGAGGACCAATGCCTGCTAAATCTGGGAGGCTGTACTTGCAGGAAATCTTTAACAGTTTGCATAGATTTAGCTTTTTCTTACATCTTTTTAAGTACTTCTTCTGCTTTGTTGCCAAACAGGAGGTCTTGGTTTAAGGGAGCATCCAGCAATTTAGCCTTAACATGATCTGGCAAAGATTGCTCCTTAAGCCAAGCATGCCTTCTAAGTACAGACCCAGTGACAGCAGCCCCGCCAGATGCCTCTAATGAATCAAAACCACATTGCAAAGTATGTTTTCTAACTTGTTCAGCAGAATGCATTAAATCCTGTAAATCTTTATTTTCAGCACAGTCAGAAATCAACATCAATTTCTGTTTAAGCAATCCAATAATATGCTGCTGATACTTTAACATATGAAACCGGCAGTTTAAGGCCCTAATGGCCAAGGTCGCAGCAGTGTATACCTTCTTACCCCATCTATCCAGCGCCCAGGAATCTCTATCAGAGTGGGTAGGATTTTGGGCAGTAGTAGCCTTAATGCTCTTGGGTCCCTGAGAAATGGTTTCAGGATCCGCAGTAGGATTTTTAAACAGGAACTTGTGGGAGTCCAGTAACCTTGTAATACCTATCAGGTTTTCTGGGAGCAGGAGGTAAAGAGTTGGGGCCAGGCTAGATTCCAAGAAGGCATCATCAACAATGTCCAGTACAGGAGGTATAGCTAAAGGCTGGATTGGGGCAGAAGTAAGAAATCCCTAAGTCTCTTTTTGGAGTCAGAGTAATCCTGGCTTTCCCAGTGAAAATGCTCCCTAAGAGTATGCAAGGTTTCACCAAAAGAAAAATTCTCTGAAGGGGAAGCAGAGGGAATGGAGTCCTCTGCATCAGAATCCTCATAGCTAGATAAGGTTAAATCCTGGTCATCAGTGGAAACAGAAATTTCAGAGTCCTGATCTGAAGAATCAAAAGGAAAATCAGTCCTAGGTCTCTTAGAGGGGGAAGAGTGGCTTCCCCTGATTAGGGTAATAAGGTCTTCAGCCATTCTTATAATTTGTTTTCTGGCATAGGGGCCTGACCATGCGGTCTGGGCATTGGTTTTCTAGGCATGGATTGAGTTTTAGGCCTTGAAGAAAAAGATGGCGTTGGTTTAATATGCAAGTCAGTAGGCCTGAATACACCCTCAGAAGCCGGTGCCTGCACAGCGGCTCCAGAGCCATCCAAAGTAGAGACATCCGCAGGTTCCACAGTTGAGGAAGCAACTCGCTGCATACCAGACTCCGAATGGGTCTCAGTAGAGGCCTGTGAATATGAAGTAGTGGGTATAAGGGGCTGCGAAAGCACCTCACTGAGTACCGCAAACTAGCAATTAGCTTAGGAGTAGCACTGTAGGCAGCTTTGGACCTATGCGGTCTGTCTCTGTCTTATCTTTGCGTTTTTTCAGAATGTTGGTAGTCGGGTGGCTTACCAAAGCCATTTCTGGATAATTGAACAGAGTACCAAAATATTTAGAAGCAGAAATGAACCGACAACGAATAGTTCGAGGTTTGAATAAGGCACAAAACTGACAGCAAGGTATGTCGTGGTCTGGGCCTAAGTAAGGAATGCAGTACAAATGAAATTCTTTATGAGGTATTTGCTTTCCACAAGAAATACAATTGTTAACTTTTACTGACATCGGTTTAGGGCAAGAAAAAGGTTCCCCAACGGGGTACTTGGCTTAGTTGTAGACTTCAGTTCTGAAACTTGAAAATGAAACTTTCAAGAGTTGGCCGACAGGCACTTGCAAACTGCTTCTGCTTTGGGCACCGCATGGCAAGAAAGACTGATGCAATGGCATTGACTGCATACTTTATACCCCTAACTACCTGGGGTCATGGAAGATGAGGCAGCAACCGAAGCAGGACCCAAGACTAATAATCAGGCCGACTGAGGGCTACTGCAAGCAGATAACCCAAATGTGATGACTGCAACAGTGAAGCACGAAGAACATCAGAAAATTCACCCCCTGGGATAACACCAGTGGCTCTACTCAACAAAGGCACTGGTAACTAAGGTCAGGTGGCACTGTGCCAGGTTAATCCTATGGTTAGGCTTGTAAAGGCCCCAGGGCCATTAGCCTAGTACACACCTATGAACCTGTGAATGGCACACAGCAACAATTATACTACTCCACAAAGGGGGAACCACCACGGACTTGGGAACTATCGCCATATTAGCCTGATGAGCCTGGTATGCAAGGCCATGGAATGTATCATCATGGAACACATAAATAAAGACATCGGTAACCTCCAAACTCTGGACCCCACCCAGTTTGGGTTTATGAAAGGCAGATCATGCCTCCTGAACCTGATCAACTTCCTTGAAACAATCACCAAAGCTGTAGATGAGGGTAAGGCAGTTCACACAGCCTATCTTGACCTCACCAAGGCTTTCGACACCATCTCCCATTCTGGAATTATAGACAAACTCACTAAACTGGGTATAAATCTATACGTCACAAGATAGGTTGCCAACTGGCTCACTGACAGAACCCACACTGTAAAAGTTGCAGACTCCAAATCTAACTTCAAACCAGTGACAAGTGGAGTACCACAGGGTTCAGTCCTGTGTCCTCTCCTGTTTGGTATCTACTTCTCTGAAGTACGGGCTAACACTGAGGGCCTCTGGCTGATGAAGTCCACAAATGACTGCAAATTATGTGCCATAGTTGAATCCCCAAATGGTGTGGACATCCTACAAAAGGGCCTCACTGAGACAGATGCCTGGTGTCAGAGCCATGGCCTCAAGCTCAATGCCAAGAAGTGCATTGTCATCCCCTTTGGTAAAACTCTGTACCCATAAAATATCACATAGGTGGCAGTCTACTTAACGCTGAAGGTGTGATAAGAGACCTTGGGACTCAGGTGGACAGTAGTCTCTCCTTTGATAATCACATCACCACAGTAGTCAGGAAATCCTTCTACATGGCACACCTCATCACGAAAGGGTTCTCATCCAGGGAAAAAATAGGTCATTGTTCCCCTCTACTCGGCTCTTATTAGACCCATTATAGAGTACAAAGCCCCTTTTGGAATGTACCTCACAAGACATCTGCAACAGCTGGAAAGGCCACAGAAGTACCTCACAAAGAGGATTATCGGCCTCAAACAGATGCCCTAAGCTGACCGTCTCAAAAAACTCCAGCTTTACTCCATAGCATATCACCTACTCCGAGGTGATCTCTGCCTAACATACAAAGCTATGTCAAACCCAGAGCTGTTGGACATGCTACACCTAAAGAAATCCCTATCCCTCTGAGCTACACGCTCTAGGGACCTAAACCTTGTCACCACAATAAACAGAACATGCTGGTGGGATAGATTCCTGTCCCAGAGACTTCCCATACTCTGGAACAAAGCTACCTATCTATGTCAAGCAGAGATCCTGATTAGCACTCTTCAAGAAAAATTTTGATGAGTGGATGGGAAATAGGAAATTCACCCCAGGGATCACTTCTGTGGCTCCGCTAGACAGGGGCACAGGAAAATAGCTTTCATGGGTGTCGAAAGTCAGAGAACCTTGTTCGCTAGGCTTACATAGGCCCTTGGGCCGATAGCCTAATACCTACCTATGAACCAATAAAGGTGAAACGTTCACACAGTAATAGGATGGTAACTCATAGTTAGGATCATTCAAACAACTGTAAAGGTGAAACTTTCACATAGTTTCTGAAGATACCTTGAAGGAGGGAGATGGTAACAAGACTTGGTCTTCAGTCTAGCATGCAGTATTGCATCATCAGGGTTCTCTGGCCAAAGGAAAGTATGTGACCCTTGTTTGCTGATATAATATACAAAAGTTAAGGTGTCCAAGTGATTGAAAAAAAACATCTAAGGTACACTGCTCCTAGAAGAACTGTAAGACATGCAGAAATAGTGCAAACTTCAACACACTGATGCAAAACATCCTCAGACTAGGATCGTATGCAAGTACACTACAAAAGTCACCAAATGCATGATATGTGAGTATCTGTGGTCAAGGAACTGTTGTACAGAAAATAACAGAAGGTTCATTGGTGTTTACTAGACTAACGACCACAAGGGCATTTTTAAGCCTAGCCATGCATCCCAAATCTCTGACAAGTTCTAATAACCTTGATAAGTGTAAGCATGGGCCTGGGAGATGAACCATTTACAGGTTACCTCTGTCCATTAGAGACACAGGTGCCAAACCAAGGATGAACTTCTGGTTTCCCATCCAATTGTCCAAGTTGCACTTGAACTGAGTTAGGGGGAACTCTGCTTCATAATGGATGGTGAACCTGTTCCATAGATGGGGTAGTCTCTGGAATACATACCTATCTCTCCAGCAGGTCCTATTTATACCACAGGCAAGGTTTAAGTCTTTAGAACAGGTAATTCTGGTGTTGTTTGTTATGTGGATATGCAGGAAGTCCATCAGAGTGGGGTCTGACAATGCCCTGTATGCCAGGCGTAGATCTCCCCTCAAAAGCCTGTAGGAGACAAAATATAGAGATAAGGCCTTGAGGCAATCTGCATAGGACATATTACTTACACCCACTACTCTTTTAGTGAGGAACTCTGTGGACATTCCAGTTGTTGGATATTCTTGAAAATAATGTATTTCTTTTTGAAGGAGACTTTTTTCTACAAAAGGTTGGCGTGGCTATGGGCACAGCTTGTGCCAATAGTTACGCCAACTTAACTTTGACCCAATGGGAACAGACAACCATTTTAGCTCCAAATAAAGTGACCATATTGCATGGTATGTCTGTTTTGTGGACGATGTCTTTATGCTTTGGAAAGGAAATAATATGGAACTTGAAGAATTGATTACCTATTGAACAAGAGTACTAATTTTCTAAAATTTAGTTATAAATGTTCTACAACTGAAATAGATTTTTTAGATGTGCTCCTTATTAAATCTGATTTGAATCAGGTCCATAGTAGTATTTACAAAAAACAACAAGAAAGAATGCACTACTACACAGAAGCAGTACGCATCCCAGGCATATAGCACGTAATGTGCTTAAAGGACAAGTCTACAGGACACTTAGACCATATAGCACGTAATGTGCTTAAAGGACAAGTCTACAGGACACTTAGACCATATAGCACGTAATGTGCTTAAAGGACAAGTCTATAGGACACTTAGACCATATAGCATGTAATGTGCTTAAAGGACAAGTCTATAGGACACTTAGACCATATAGCACGTAATGTGCTTAAAGGACAAGTCTACAGGACACTTAGACAATATAGCACGTAATGTGCTTAAAGGACAAGTCTACAGGACACTTAGACTGCACAATTATGACTTGGAGGCACACAATGCCCTGGTTAAGTTTAAACAGGATTTTTTGCAGAGGGGTTATTCTGAAAAAGAAATAAACACCACTATAACTGAAGCATGGAGACTGAGGAATAATAGATGTAAACCATATTATAAAGATACAGCTGTACATGAATGTGAAATTCAAGGGGTAGATGCACATTTGAATAATCACCCTAGGGTTATTTTTCAGTTCTCTAGTGACATCAATGAATATTGTGATGTCATTAAAAGAAATTGGCATATTTTACATACCAACTCTGACCCGAGAAACAAAATTGACAAAGAACCTTTATTCTCATTTAGAAATAATATGTCCCTTAAACAGCATCTGTGTAATAAAGATAGTAACCATACTAGGAGAATATATGAATCTTCTCGAACAGGAACTTTCCCTTGCAGAAATTGTTCTGCCAGTCAATATATTTATTCCAGCTATGTATATATACATCCCACTGGAAAATTTACTATAAATGCTAAATACTATGCAGATTGTCGTACGTCAAATATAGTTTATTTTGCCTTTTGTCAGCAATGCCATGCTTTTTATGTAGGTAAAACGAATTGACTATTAAAAGATAGAATATTAGAACATAATAGAGACATCATAATCAAAAGTTGAGTAATGCCTTAGCAAACCATGTTATGACTACTGACAAAACACATATTCATACCTCTCAAGTGTACCTCATTACAAGGAACGTACCTCATTTGGGGTCTTAAAAAGTTCATGTTCCTCAAAGTTCCACATTGAAAGAGTCTGTCACACATTCAGTATTAGGATTTTTTTAAGTGAAATTTATGGTAAATAGAAATTAATCATATTAATTCATTAAAGGATCTTCTTTATAAGTAAAACCAGCATATTTTAACCATCCTATGACCTACCTAGTTGAAGTTGTTAGTAAGCCATTAGTATGTGTTCCACATTTTGCCCATTTGTTCCACATTATGAAGGCGAGTGTTCCTCATTTTGGAGATGGAAGGTTGAGAGCTATGCACATATTTTTTAAATTTTTTGTTATTCAATCATTGAATGTTAGCCCACGAGGGGGCGATATAGAAACTAAAGTTGAAGCATTGGAACAGAAATGGATTTTACTGTTGTATGCTGAAAAATTTCCAGGACTAAATGGTGCTTTTTCTGTGAAACCCTTTTTGAAACTCAAAAGGCTTAAACATTAGTTTTAGACAGAAGCATCTATCTACATATGTTTTTTTATATATATTTTTACAAGTTGTTTCTAAAATTTAAGTATGTGTGTTTTACTTGAATTGCATCTACTAATTTTATTACCTGATTGATTAATTAATTGGAACAAATTGGTTCTATTCATTCCTATTTAAACATTTGATGCATTTTAATTTTGGGACTACCAAAATAGACAGGTCCAGGATAGGACACCAGAATTGTCTTTTCTGGGTACCAGGAAAAGTCTTGAGTAGAAACCTTGTCCCCATTCTTCTTCTGGGACAGGCTGAATAGCCCTAATGCTTAAAAGAGAGAGAACATGCTTTTGAGCCTCCGCCCACTGATTTGGGGGTAGATTTGGCCAACCGTTTAGGGTTGGTAAGGAGTGGAAGTGGAATCTCTATCCTTGGGAAACTATATTTAAAACCTATTTGTCCTGAGTAATGAGTTCCCAATTTTTTGCCTGCAGGGCAATCTTGCCCCCTAAAGGAACAGTCAGTTGAGCAGGGCTTGGAAGGTTTCAGGTTAAGTCAGTGAGACAGTTTACCGTAGGGGGAGTCTTACTACTTCCTGCTTTGGAAGTGGGAGCCCCCCACTGCTTAGTCCTGTGAATCCCTTGGGACTGCAGCCTGGGTGTTCTGCTGGTTCTGGGTTTGGACTGAGAAGGCCTGAAAGAGGCATGAAAGGACCAATTCTTAGAGGACCAATGCCTGCTAAATCTGGGAGGCTGTAATTGCAGGAAATCTTTAATAGTTTGCATAGATTTAGCTTTTTCTTACATCTTTTTAAGTACTTCTTCTGCTTTGTTGACAAACAGGAGGTCTTGGTTTAAGGGAGCATCCAGCAATTTAGCCTTAACATGATCTGGCAAAGATTGCTCCTTAAGCCAAGCATGCCTTCTAAGTACAGACCCAGTGACAGCAGCCCCGCAAGATGCCTCTAATGAATCAAAACCACATTGCAAAGTATGTTTTCTATCTTGTTCAGCAGAATGCATTAAATCCTGTAAATCTTTATTTTCAGCACAGTCAGAAATCAACATCAATTTCTGTTTAAGCAATCCAATAATATGCTGCTGATACTTTAACATATAAAACCGGCAGTTTAAGGCCCTAATGGCCAAGGTTGCAGCAGTGTATACCTTCTTACCCCATCTATCCAGCGCCCAGGAATCTCTATCAGAGTGGGTAGGATTTTGGGCAGTAGCAGCCTTAATGCTCTTGGGTCCCTGAGAAATGGTTTCAGGATCCGCAGTAGGATTTTTAAAAAGGAACTTGTGGGAGTCAGGAACCTTGTAATACCTATCAGGTTTTCTGGGAGCAGGAGGTAAAGAGTTGGGGCCAGGCTAGATTCCAAGAAGGCATCATCAACAATGTCCAGTACAGGAGGTATAGCTAAAGGCTGGGTTGGGGCAGAAGTAAGAAATCCCTAAGTCTCTTTTTGGAGTCAGAGTAATCCTGGCTTTCCCAGCGAAAATGCTCCCTAACAGTATGCAAGGTTTCACCAAAAGAGAAATTCTGTGAAGGGGAAGCAGAGGGAATGGAGTCCTCTGCATCAGAATCCTCATAGCTAGATAAGGTTAAATCCTGGTCATCAGAGGAAACAGAAATTTCAGAGTCCTGATCAGAGGAATCAAAAGGAAAGTCAGTCCTAGGTCTCTTAGAGGGGGAAGAGTGGCTTCCCCTGATTAGGGTAATAAGGTCTTCAGCCATTCTTATCATTTGTTTTTTAGGCATAGGGGCCTGACCATGCGGTCTGGGCATTGGTTTTCTAGGCATGGATTGAGTTTTAGGCCTTGAAGAAAAAGATGGCGTTGGTTTAATATGCAAGTCAGTAGGCCTGAATACACCCTCAGAAGCCGGTGCCTGCACAGCGGCTCCAGAGCCATCCAAAGTAGAGACATCCGCAGGTTCCACAGTTGAGGAAGCATCTCGCTGCATACCAGACTCCGAATGGGTCTCAGTAGAGGCCTGTGAATATGAAGTAGTGGGTATAAGGGGCTGCGAAAGCACCTCACTGAGTACCGCAAACTAGCAATTAGCTTAGGAGTAGCATTGTAGGCAGCTTTGGACCTATGCGGTCTGTCTCTGTCCTCTCTTTGCGTTTTTTCAGAATGTTGGTAGTCGGGTGGCTTACCAAAGCCATTTCTGGATAATTGAACAGAGTACCAAAATATTTAGAAGCAGAAATGAACCGACAACGAATAGTTTGAGGTTTGAATAAGGCACAAAACTGACAGCAAGGTATGTCGTGGTCTGGGCCTAAGCAAGGAATGCAGTACAAATGAAATTCTTTATGAGGTATTTGCTTTCCACAAGAAATACAATTGTTAACTTTTACTGACATCGGTTTAGGGCAAGAAAAAGGTTCCCCAATGGGGTACTTGGCTTAGTTGTAGACTTCAGTTCTGAAACTTGAAAATGAAACTTTCAAGAGTTGGCCGACAGGCACTTGCGAACTGCTTCTGCTTTGGGCACCGCATGGCAAGAAAGACTGATGCAATGGCATTGACTGCATACTTTATACCCCTAACTACCTGGGGTCATGGAAGATGAGGCAGCAACCGACGCAGGACCCAAGACTAATAATCAGGCCGACTGAGGGCTACTGCAAGCAGATAACCCAAATGTGATGACTGCAACAGTGAAGCACGAAGAACATCAGAAAATTCACCCCCTGGGATAACACCAGCGGCTCTACTCAACAGAGGCACTGGTAACTAAGGTCAGGTGGCACTGTGCCAGGTTAATCCTATGGTTAGGCTTGTAAAGGCCCCAGGGCCATTAGCCTAGTACACACCTATGAACCTGTGAATGGTACACAGCAACAATTATACTACTCCACAAAGGGGGAACCACCACGGACCTGGGAACTATCGCCCTATTAGCCTGATGAGCCTGGTATGCAAGGCCATGGAATGTATCATCATGGAACACATAAATAAAGACATCGGTAACCTCCAAACTCTGGACCCCACCCAGTTTGGGTTTATGAAAGGCAGATCATGCCTCCTGAACCTGATCAACTTCCTTGAAACAATCACCAAAGCTGTAGATGAGGGTAAGGCAGTTCACACAGCCTATCTTGACCTCACCAAGGCTTTCGACACCATCTCCCATTCTGGAATTATAGACAATCTCACTAAACTGGGTATAAATCTATACGTCACAAGATGGGTTGCCAACTGGCTCACTGACAGAACCCACACTGTAAAAGTTGCAGACTCCAAATCTGACTTCAAACCAGTGACAAGTGGAGTACCACAGGGTTCAGTCCTGTGTCCTCTCCTGTTTGGTATCTACTTCTCTGAAGTACGGGCTAACACTGAGGGCCTCTGGCTGATGAAGTCCACAAATGACTGCAAATTATGTGCCATAGTTGAATCCCCAAATGGTGTGGACATCCTACAAAAGGGCCTCACTGAGACAGATGCCTGGTGTCAGAGCCATGGCCTCAAGCTCAATGCCAAGAAGTGCATTGTCATCCCCTTTGGTAAAAACTCTGTACCCATAAAATATCACATAGGTGGCAGTCTACTTAACGCTGAAGGTGTGATAAGAGACCTTGGGACTCAGGTGGACAGTAGTTTCTCCTTTGATAATCACATCACCACAGTAGTCAGGAAATCCTTCTACATGGCACACCTCATCACGAAAGGGTTCTCATCCAGGGAAAAAATAGGTCATTGTTCCCCTCTACTCGGCTCTTATTAGACCCATTATAGAGTACAAAGCCCCTTTTGGAATGTACCTCACAAGACATCTGCAACAGCTGGAAAGGCCACAGAAGTACCTCACAAAGAGGATTATCGGCCTCAAACAGATGCCCTAAGCTGACCGTCTCAAAAAACTCCAGCTTTACTCCGTAGCATATCGCCTACTCCGAGGTGATCTCTGCCTAACATACAAAGCTATGTCAAACCCAGAGCTGTTGGACATGCTACACCTAAAGAAATCCCAATCCCTTCGAGATACCCACTCTAGGGACCTAAACCTTGTCACCACAATAAACAGAACATGCTGGTGGGATAGATTCCTGTCCCAGAGACTTCCCATACTCTGGAACAAAGCTACCTATCTATGTCAAGCAGAGATCCTGATTAGCACTCTTCAAGAAAAATTTTGATGAGTGGATGGGAAATAGGAAATTCACCCCAGGGATCACTTCTGTGGCTCTGCTAGACAGGGGCACAGGAAAATAGCTTTCATGGGTTCGAAAGTCAGAGAACCTTGTTCGCTAGGCTTACATAGGCCCTTGGGCCGATAGCCTAATACCTACCTATGAACCAATAAAGGTGAAACGTTCACACAGTAATAGGATGGTAACTCATAGTTAGGATCATTCAAACAACTGTAAAGGTGAAACTTTCACATAGTTTCTGAAGATACCTTGAAGGAGGGAGATGGTAACAAGACTTGGTCTTCAGTCTAGCATGCAGTATTGCATCATCAGGGTTCTCTGGCCAAAGGAAAGTATGTGACCCTTGTTTGCTGATATAATATACAAAAGTTAAGGTGTCCAAGTGATTGAAAAAAAACATCTAAGGTACACTGCTCCTAGAAGAACTGTAAGACATGCAGAAATAGTGCAAACTTCAACACACTGATGCAAAACATCCTCAGACTAGGATCGTATGCAAGTACACTACAAAAAGTCACCAAATGCATGATATGTGAGTATCTGTGGTCAAGGAACTGTTGTACAGAAAATAACAGAAGGTTCATTGGTGTTTACTAGACTAACGACCACAAGGGCATTTTTAAGCCTAGCCATGCATCCCAAATCTCTGACAAGTTCTAATAACCTTGATAAGTGTAAGCATGGGCCTGGGAGATGAACCATTTACAGGTTACCTCTGTCCATTAGAGACACAGGTGCCAAACCAAGGATGAACTTCTGGTTTCCCATCCAATTCTCCAAGTTGCACTTGAACTGAGTTAGGGGGAACTCTGCTTCATAATGGATGGTGAACCTGTTCCATAGATGATGTAGTCTCTGGGATACATACCTATCTCTCCAGCAGGCCCTATTTATACCACATGCAAGGTTTAAGTCTTTAGAACAGGTAATTCTGGTGTTGTTTGTTATGTGGATATGCAGGAAGTCCATCAGAGTGGGGTCTGACAATGCCCTGTATGCCAGGCGTAGATCTCCCCTCAAAAGCCTGTAGGAGACAAAATATAGAGATAAGGCCTTGAGGCAGTCTGCATAGGACATATTACTTACACCCTCTATTCTTTTAGTGAGGAACTCTGTGGACATTCCAGTTGTTGGATATTCTTGAAAATAATGTATTTCTTTTTGAAGGAGACTTTTTTCTACAAAAGGTTGGAGTGGCTATGGGCACAGCTTGTGCCAATAGTTACGCCAACTTAACTTTGACCCAATGGGAACAGACAACCATTTTAGCTCCAAATAAAGTGACCATATTGCATGGTATGTCTGTTTTGTGGACGATGTCTTTATGCTTTGGAAAGGAAATAATATGGAACTTGAAGAATTGATTACCTATATGAACAAGAGTACTAATTTTCTAAAATTTAGTTATAAATGTTCTACAACTGAAATAGATTTTTTAGATGTGCTCCTTATTAAATCTGATTTGAATCAGGTCCATAGTAGTATTTACAAAAAACAACAAGAAAGAATGCACTACTACACAGAAGCAGTACGCATCCCAGGCATATAGCACGTAATGTGCTTAAAGGACAAGTCTACAGGACACTTAGACCATATAGCACGTAATGTGCTTAAAGGACAAGTCTACAGGACACTTAGACCATATAGCACGTAATGTGCTTAAAGGACAAGTCTATAGGACACTTAGACCATATAGCACGTAATGTGCTTAAAGGACAAGTCTATAGGACACTTAGACCATATAGCACGTAATGTGCTTAAAGGACAAGTCTACAGGACACTTAGACCATATAGCACGTAATGTGCTTAAAGGACAAGTCTACAGGACACTTAGACTGCACAATTATGACTTGGAGGCACACAATGCCCTGGTTAAGTTTAAACAGGATTTTTTGCAGAGGGGTTATTCTGAAAAAGAAATAAACACCACTATAACTGAAGCATGGAGACTGAGGAATAATAGATGTAAACCATATTATAAAGATACAGCTGTACATGAATGTGAAATTCAAGGGGTAGATGCACATTTAAATAATCACCCTAGGGTTATTTTTCAGTTCTCTAGTGACATCAATGAATATTGTGATGTCATTAAAAGAAATTGGCATATTTTACATACCAACTCTGAGCCGAGAAACAAAACTGACAAAGAACCTTTATTCTCATTTAGAAATAATATGTCCCTTAAACAGCATCTGTGTAATAAAGATAGTAACCATACTAGGAGAATATATGAATCTTCTCGAACAGGAACTTTCCCTTGCAGAAACTGTTCTGCCAGTCAATATATTTATTCCAGCTATGTATATATACATCCCACTAGAAAATTTATTATAAATGCTAAATACTATGCAGATTGTCGTACGTCAAATATAGTTTATTTTGCCTTTTGTCAGCAATGCCATGCTTTTTATGTAGGTAAAACGAATTGACTATTAAAAGATAGAATATTAGAACATAATAGAGACATCATAATCAAAAGTTGAGTAATGCCTTAGCAAACCATGTTATGACTACTGACAAAACACATATTCATACCTCTCAAGTGTACCTCATTACAAGGAACGTACCTCATTTGGGGTCTTAAAAAGTTCATGTTCCTCAAAGTTCCTCAAAGTTCCACATTGAAAGAGTCTGTCACACATTCAGTATTAGGATTTTTTAAGTGAAATTTATGGTAAATAGAAATTAATCATATTAATTCATTAAAGGATCTTCTTTATAAGTAAAACCAGCATATTTTAACCATCCTATGACCTACCTAGTTGAAGTTGTTAGTAAGCCATTAGTATGTGTTCCACATTTTGCCCATTTGTTCCACATTATGAAGGCGAGTGTTCCTCATTTTGGAGATGGAAGGTTGAGAGCTATGCACATATTTTTTAAATTTTTTGTTATTCAATCATTGAATGTTAGCCCACGAGGGGGCGATATAGAAACTAAAGTTGAAGCATTGGAACAGAAATGGATTTTATTGTTGTATGCTGAAAAATTTCCAGGACTAAATGGTGCTTTTTCTGTGAAACCCTTTTTGAAACTCAAAAGGCTTAAACATTAGTTTTAGATAGAAGCATCTATCTACATATGTTTTTTTTATATATATTTTTACAAGTTGTTTCTAAAATTTAAGTATGTGTGTTTTACTTGAATTGCATCTACTAATTTTACTACCTGATTGATTAATTAATTGGAACAAATTGGTTCTATTCATTCCTATTTAAACATTTGATGCATTTTAAAGTTTTAGTCTGATGAAGCGACAGTGTATGTCTGCGAACGCTCTTACTTTTCTTTGTTATTAAAGCTAAGTCCTGTGTACATTGGGAGTATTTTGTTTATTTCTTCAATTTTTCTGTTTTGCTCCCAATCTTACCCTCAAGTTATTTTTTACCTGTTATCCAGTTGTTGGATAAGCCTGGTTAGGTACATAACAAAGGGGGCATTGTACTCAATGACAGGTCTGATGAATGCAGACTACAGTGGAACAATGACTTCCTTGGACTTAGATGCCATACATTTGTTTATAAGTTGCATGACACAGAAGGATTTCTTCACCACTGCAGACATGTGATGATCTAAGGCTAGATTACTATGTGTGCCCCTAATTCCCTGACTACTGGGTCAGCTCTAAGGAGTGTGTTGTCAATATGATAGTTACCAGGGATGGATGACTTCCCAAAGGATACTATTATGCATTTCTTGGCATTTAGTTTTATTCCATGACTCTCACACCAGTTGTATGTCTGTGTCAGCCCCTCCTGGAGAACATTTGTGTCAGTGTGAAACTCACTCACAGCTCTGAATTTGCAATCCTCTGCAAATTTAGTCATCCACAGACCACTGACATTGGCCTTGACTTCTGAGAAGTAAATGCCAAAAAGGAGCGGTCCAAGGAGTGATCCCTGAGGGATGCCACTTGTGACTGGTCTCTTTGTAGAGGTGGACTCCCCAATTCTAACTTCCTGGGTCCAGTCTGTGAGCCAGCTGGCTATCCACTAGGTGATATACTGGTTTGTACCTAACCTCTTGAGTTTGTCAACAATACCCGAGTGAGGTATTGTGTCAAATGCCTTGGCCAGGTCAAGGTAGCCAGTGTGAATGACTTTGCCCTCATCCATTGCTTTGGGGACATTCTCAAAGAGGTCCCCCAGATTAAGTAGGCATGATCTGCCCTTGACAAAACCAAACTGGGCTGGGTCCAATGTCTGGAGGTTTACTACATCTCTATTGATCATCTCCATGATAATTCTTTCCATAGCTTTACATACAAGACTAGTGAGACTTTTGGTTCCGTAGTTTCCAGGGTCTGTAGATGGCCCACCTTTGTGCAGAGGGATGATTGTAGCCTTTCTTCATTCATGATGCACAAAGCCTGTTGGGAGGCTACAGTTAAACAGTAATTCCAGAGGTCCTGATAGGTCATATTTCATGCTATTAAGACGGCATCCTAGGATACTGTCTAGGCCCATTGATGCAGTGTTCTTGGTCTTAGACAGAGCATTAAGGACCATTTTCCTAGTGACAGTAGGGGGAGTTATATTTGATGATTTTTCCTGAGAGAGGGGTAAAGTTGGAGATGACTTTATTAGCCAGGAGGTTTGCTATATCTTCTGGATTGGGTATAGGTAGCTCCATTTACAATGTGCTCTGTAAACAATTGCCTTTGAGGTTGCGGACACAGCTAAATAACTCTTTGTGGTTGTCCTTGGTCTGGGAGTCCAAACTTACCTGAAATCTGGCTTTGGTAGACTTTATTTGTCCTCTGAGTTGTCTGTTTAGTTTGATGTGAATGCTTTTATCCTGTTGGGTGCAGCACCTCCTAATTTTTACATGATTTTCTTCCTCCTGTTATACAGCCGATTAACTTTGTGATACCAGGGTGGCTTGTTTTTTTCAGTTAGTTCTGTACTTCTTCCTGGTGGGTACAGTTGCCTCTATGCAGCTATTAGCATGCTTGTACAGGGTTTCTGTGAACAGTTCTGCATAGGCAGAAGTGTTCTCAGGGTTTATGGGAACTTGTAATTTTGCCAGGTTCTCACTTAATAGCAGGAGGTTAGCCTTAGAACAGTTCCTGAATATTCCAGGTTTAGCAGGGGGTCCAGGTTTTATTTTTACTGCAAAGGAGACTATTTTGTGGTCTGACCTTACCAGGGAAGGCATTACAGTAGGGGGTGTGCAGCAGTCTCCCATATTAGTGAGGACCAGATCCAATATGGTTGCACCCCTGATTGGTGCACTGACTGTCTGGTCCAGAGTTTGTGTATACAAAATCCATGAATCTCTGTGCATGTACTTTTGGTGTTGTATAGGATTCCATGTTAATAGTGGGGTGATTAAAGTCACCCATGAATATGGTACTGGGTTGGATGGTTAGTGTCTAATTAAATACATGGTATGGGTTTCCTGGGTCATAGAGGGGGCTTATAGCATGAAGGAAATGGTACTGGATTTTACCTATGGTGATTTGAACATGGATCAGCTCAATTGCATTGTCTGTTTTGACCAACCTTGAAGTATATTTATTTTTGATGTAAACAGAGACACCTCCACCTTTAGTCCCTGCCTGTGAAGTAGCTGGCATAAATGTGTGGAAGGCATGATAACTTTGCACTGTTGGTGTGCTCTCTGCACAGATTATCTGGTACACCTATAAACAAAGCACTCTGTGATGTGTGCTGAATCATGTTATCTGATCAGTGGTCCTACCAGATTGAATCGTGTTACCTGACAAGTGGTCCCACCAGACTGAATCATGTTATCTAATCAGTGATCCTATCAGATTGAATCGTGTTACCTGACAAGTGGTCCCACCAGACTGAATCATGTTATCTAATCAGTGATCCTACCAGATTGAATCGTGTTACCTGACAAGTGGTCCCACCAGACTGAATCATGTTATCTGATCAGTTGTCCAACCAGAATGAATCATGTTAGCTGATCAGTGGCCCTGCCAGACTGAATCATATTATCTGATCAGTGGTCCTACCACTACCAGACTGAATCGTATTATCTGATCAGTGGTCCCACCAGACTGTATCATGTTATCTGATCAGTAGTCCTACCAGACTGAATCGTGTTATCTGATCAGTGGTTCCCATACCTCTCGACCTCTTAAAGTAAGAAATCTAGACAAAGACACACATAATGGGGGACAAAAGCTCAAAATAGGGACAATTTTTAAATATTGCTCTTACAAACTTATAAAGTTGATAGAATAGCAGATTCTGCATTAGCACAAATTTTCTCAAGGGTAGAATGTCTGAAACTCAAATGTCTGCCATTAAATTCTGACTTCAGTCCTCAAAGATTTATCAAATAATTTGCCAGAAAACCAAAATTTTATTAGGAACAGACCAGAAATATGAGGCAAAAATCTGGACAGTTGAGAGATATGGTGGTCTCATAGACATCAAAGGCTATTGCTAGTTGTGCATATAAAAGAAGAAACACAACAGAACTGTGAGAATGGTTGAAGAAATCCTATCAAATATTCTTAGACACATTATTGTTGGAACTCAGTGAGTGAGAAGTTATGGCTCTCATACGCTGAACTCTCATTACTACTTATCAGTGTTAAAAGCAAGGGATAACGTCCCACTGTAAATCCTACATTGGTGTGTGGGTTGTTGAGAGAGGAGATGCATGATTTCTAGAGTGCTAAGCATTATGGCTGTGCATGTAAGGTCTCTGGAGAAGGTATGTCTAGAAATCTGCTATACAGGTCCTGGAAAATGCATATGCCTTCTCTCATGAGGATTCGACTACTCCAGCAAAATTCAAGAACAGCCCAAACCAAATGGCAAGGATATGGAATGCCAGGGGTACTGTGAAAGAACAGCTATAGGAAACTTTTGAAAAATTAATTGTAATGTGGGGGTGTGTAACAGAAGAAAGATTACATCATAACCATATTAAACTTCTTGTATTTAGTATATTGACTGTGAGCTTTCAAATTCAGAATAACTCCAAGACTAACATTCTTCCTTTAAAATGGAAGAAACTTGGAGAAGAAGGCCTTAGTTTTGGGGGACTTTGATCAATGAAACTACTTTGGAGCAGGGAACAGTACAGAGGACGGTACTGAGTTTGGTATTCTATGGCATTCTTACTGATACATGAAATATAGAAAGACTAAAAAATGAATTTGGCATGGTTGAAGGAAAGGTCAAATTCAAGGCAGCTTAAACCTTTTACCAGGAATGCAAAATAAAGCATCTGGTAGCAACAACCAGGGAAAGGATTACACAGCTGGATGGGAAGCAGCAGCATCAATAAAAGTAGGAAGGAACCTCAAAGTCATATCACATGATATAAAGTTACGCAAACATTGAAAGAGCAGCAAGGAAGTCTTCTGGGTATGGTGATGCACAGGAACTGGAATTATTATGTTAGTACTTAAGGGGGTTTTTTTTGCACTCTTTTTTTTCTCTCTTTGTCCCAGTCTTTGTTCTCTTGTTGGCCAAATGACACATTTACTCCCTCATGATCAAAGATGAGAGTCAGCCAAGGGAGTTATCACTTAGGCAGCCATTGGGGTGGTTCAAGGGTTTTTCTTTTACCGCCATACACCCTCACAAATGTACCATCAGCCATACACAGGAAGGAGGTGTGCAATGGGCTGTTGCACAGTACGTTTTCTCACTTCTGTAGGGGACACTGCCGGCAAGCAGCCGCCATTCATCATCCTTAAGGCACAGGAGGTGGTATCCCTGATCTCCACTGGAGAAATCAAACCAATCCCATATGCTTCTTGAGTGCCCTCAAGCTCTCCCTATTCCCAGGAGAGGTGAGTGCCAAAGCGTTTTCACTCCTCTCTACTTCCTGCCTATCTCCTTCAGTGCCACTAACTGAGCCCCTCATCACCTGGGTCGAAGTCCATCTACACCACAGAAGCACACAGGCTAGGAAGAGGAATTACTAGTGTAAAACAAGGTATCATTGATACACAAAGTGTAACATTTCACCTAACATATTACGCACTTCTGGCACTTTTATCACTGCAAGAGCAGAGGCAGCTCAGAGAAGGATAACTCCTACAATGTGAGCAACACAAAAGGGTAACTGACAAAAGGGTAACTAACAAAGCGCAACAAGTACAGTATTGGAAAGTGTGGGTAGAGGTACAACATGACAGAAATGTTTAAATACCTCCAGACAGCCTGCAAGGTCCAGATGGGTACCAGGTTTAAAAACAAAGGAAGCACAAATTTAAGAGGTTACAACATAATGGTAACTGGTAGTCCCAGGGTAAATATGAGGAAACATTAACTTATAGGAACAGTGGTAGATACTGCAACAGTTTTGTTAAAGAGTGAGACAAATGAAATAGAATTAAATTGAAACATGAGTAGGAAAGACACAAGGAAGTTCTTATTTTTGAAGGAAAAGATAAAAAAAAAAGAAACTTTCTAAGCAGTATCCATATTTTATTGAACAAAAAGAAAAACAGACAAACCAGGTTGGTACTGACAGTGTGAAACCCATAACTAAGTTCTGCAAGTACAAAAAATAAGGTCTGTACCATGTAGGAATACAGAGGAACGTCAAACCTTGACGCAGTGCCAGTGCAGTGCCAATAAAGCATTTCTGCAGGGAGGTTGTAACCCCCTGCACCCCTCAATATAAGGCCTGCCTCAACTCCTAATAAAACTAAAATCACAGTGACTCATTAGAGATTTGGACTTTCAGAATAACTTGATCTTTTTCTACTGTCATACTGGTTAAGCTGCTGTGTTATAAACAAACCATAACTTGTAAGTGCCGTAAACCAACCCACCCCCGTTTGTGCATTACATATCTCTGAGCAAGTCCGTTGCACAGATCAAAACTTCCAGGCAAGTAGGAACACAATTAGTTGAATTATACTGGCCTTGCCTTGTAACGCAATGTTAATTCCCCGATTCACATTTTACATACAATCAGCCATGCTGTAGAAGCAAGTTTTCATCCTTAGCTACCCCAAACTCACCCTCCGCAGTACTGCAACACAATGGAAAAAACAGTTATGGTTGGAGCAATTCTTCCATGTCTAAACAGTTCACCTCTGAATCACCACCAATCGTGAAAGCAATGTGAGAACACCATCAGACATCAAAAGTGTAATTTCTCAAAAGTATTTAAAAATATAAAACTAAAACTAGTGCCCTCTACTGTGATTGACTACCTACTTATAGAACAAGAGTTGCAACTTTTTCAGGTGCCCAAAGTGGTAATTTTTTTACAGAAACATTAGATTTTGCAACACAAATCATACTAACAGCCAATAAAAAGGACCGTACTTCAAGTTTTGGTACAGATTTGTAGAATTTGATGTTTCTACTGTTTTTATCATATTAAAGTGTTTCAGACAAAAAAAATAACTGTTTTAACCATTAGGGGAATATTAGAAAATATTTCTTACACTACATCTGAGGACATTTGCTGAGTTTCACATTTTTTTTTCCACAAGATTCAGCTGTGCAAATATGGACTGTTCTGCATAAAAGAGGGACAGATGGCAATCCAATTTTCAACTGGGATGTAATTTAATAAAGACCACACAGCAGCAGGTTAAACTGTATTAGCTAAAACTTTTGTTTGTTTAACAAGCTGAACCTTAAATTAGCAGTAAAACAGTCAGTGTTGCCATTGTCAGTGGTACAGACATACCTCTTGCTTGCCAGGGTGAAGCTTAGTAATATAAAAAAGGACCTTCCTTTCCAACTTACTGCACACTACTATTAGCTTTACATCGTGTGTGACAACAAACCACTGTCAACAGAACATTCCATATACATCTCCAACTGTACATTTGAGTTCAAATTCATATAAAATAAATTGTTTAATACCCAACATACTGATGTCACAAATACTTTAGTTTCTGAGCTGTGCCTGGCAGACAGACCTCTCCCCTGAACATACATTCTCTGCCCCCCCCGCTCTTCATTCATCTCTGTCCTGGACACTGCTGTAAACGAATTAATAAGTACAACATATGTACAAAACAGAAAACACTGTTTGGCAAGTTTCACCTAATTACTTAGACCTAAACGAACTCTCAGGCTGACAAATTAATGACAACACCATATAACTGTGGTTGTACCAGGCTACAGAAAAGGGACGAGGATACTACTTGATCCTAAGGCTAGGAAACAATTTCCAAAATTAGGAAGTGAAAGGCTCCTTGGCAAACTTCTATATTTAATACTGAAAAACTTACTAAGATGACATGTAGTACAGACATAGACAAAAAGTAACTCACTTGGTTAACAACAGGGCAAGAATATCAAAAGAAATAGCACACTGCCACAATTACCTTACATTCTGTAAAGCTGCTTCCAGAACAAGATAATCAGACACATACACATACACAGACACACACACACGCACACCTGGGGGAAACGTACACTTACAACTGTCATGATAAATGACAGCTGAAAAAAGGGCGAATATTCTATTATCACTGGGACATCACAGCAAAATCAGTTAGATGTGACATAAAGACTGCTTAGTTTACCTAGCCTGTCTATTTTCCTACCTCACAAGACTTGCCTTATGGTTGTTTAATGCCATCTTGCCTTCTATCACAGTTTTTGATCCAAATATCTTTGGGAGGGCTACATCAATCATCCAAAATACTTATAAAGGGACAGTAATTCTGATGGTGAAGGAAAACCACCCCCAAGACTCCTGAGTCTGCTAATTACTTATTAGAAATCCTGCTACTTTGACTTGTGTAAAAGCTAATTCCTTACAGCCTGTCCCACGTATACTAAAATTCACGGTAGTACTTTTTCTAACCAAACTTTAGTTGACTGCATTAGTGTAACTAGATCGATGTCTTATTTACCATTCAGATATGAGGTTCTGAGGTGATACTTGTAAAGACAGGAAAATATGGCCAGGATACCAAGGGCTATTCTTACGCCAGGTTACCAAGGGCAGTTCTTACTCTTTTTGTAAGGGAAGTTATGAAGCCATATTTGGAGAAGAATGTTAACTATTGTGAATTTTATGAATCCTATCTTTGAAAGATGAAACAGCTCAAGGCAGTAACTGTGCAGATTTTGGTCCTAATGAATAGTACCATAATTAAATCTGTTTGCACCCTGCTAAGTGCCATGTGCCTTCCTTAACCACTCAAGACTAAAAACAAAACAAAACAAACACACAAAAAACATAGCTGAGGTTCAAAAGAAAAGACCTCTAGAGTTGATGACCAAAGTAAAAAAAAAATCTACCACATCTTGTAACTTTCCTGCATGCAAAGACTGTCAAAATAAAACTTAAAAGATCAAAATGTAAAGGCTGACAGCTGAAGGAGGGAATTATTATATTGTTACATAACCTAGAAACAAACACTGAATTTGTCCTGCACTATAAATGATTACCACTATTTTCGTAGTGACCAATCACCCCTATGGCACAGCAAAGACTATCACGGCCCCCCTAAAAGCTTGTCCTTTGGTCTGCTGTTCCGTTTACTCCAAGTGCACTACACTCTGCTAATGAAGACTGGACTGATGAAACAACGGACATGACAATGCATTCACCACTGATGAAAGTCAACTGCTACCTGAACTGAGTGCTAAAGAGTTCCATCAAATTGACTGGTTTGCTCCAGTAAAAGAGCTGGAGTGTTTGAGCCTCATAGTTAACAGCTGACAGACCTTGTCTGAGGACACTTAAATTGAAGTAATTCTTTTGAAGCAGAGCTCTGTGCTATGTGCTATGACAAGACAGTTTAAACGATTCTACTAATATCTTTTCCAGACTCGTCTCTGCTCGATTTACATGCTGCATTTAGGTATGATACGGACAAACTCTTCAAAGTGAGCAGTCAACAACAGAACACTAGAGTTTTCTCAGGCATAAATTCAAGTCCTAAGCCATTTGGAAGAATTTTGATTTCACAGCCATTCAAGACGACCAAGTCTTTTGTTTTCAAACTGAACTGTCCTTAAATGTAACTTTGAATAAAAGCTAAACAGTATGCATTCTTTGTTTGAACCTCTTATATCTGTGTTTGGTTCTGATGGAGTTTGGAAAAGTGAAAATCTTCTCGTGTGTGGTTAATGGGAAACGTTCTCATTTGCCTAACTTCATTTTAATAGATAAAGTAAGGGGAACTACTCCTCTATGTTAAGCAACTGTAGATATGTTTACAGTGGGGAGAGTAGGCATATGAATCATGACAGTGTTTAAAATGTTCTTGATAGAATAAAATGGGGCATGCAAAGGAACGGTGTACTAAATATCTCTAATTTTACATTTAAGTTTTAATTTATTTATGTGGGACCCAGGATTATGAATTTTCTAAATGCTTTTCTGCTACTACATCTTTCAATGACTCTAATGATCTTCGTTACCACTTAAATTTTATCAACGATGAATAGGAAAAAGTTTTATAACAGTCAACCTTTGCAGCATTTGGGAGTGAGGAGATACTGCAGCTGAAGGTTTGGGAACTGTGATGGACAGTCTCCAAGATGACGGTTGTGAGAGGGACAGTTTTGGGATAAAATACACCCACCACATCTGGATCACAATGTCCCAGAAAAAGATTTATGAAGGTGTTGTTTTGTAACTAGTGTCCTAGGAAGTACAGAGTTTGAAACTAAAGGTAGGTTGGATCAAGGTGATGTGTCTGAGCAAAATACATATGTTGTTTGAGTCAAAGTGAGGCAATTTAATAAAAAGAAAAGCGTAGAGGCATGGAGAAATACACCAAAAACATTTTTTTTTTGTTGGAATGTGACATGTCTAATAATACAGAATATGCACTGTACTTGTTTGGGTGGTTTAGAAGGCTAACCTGCTGATTGTTTTCTGTTGACAAATGTGCAGGTTAATGGGGCTATATGGGAACATATGCAACATAAGTAGTATAGAGATAGTTATATGTAAAACATGAGTGTTAGTCTTTTTTTTAAAAACAAGAAACATCTTTATTATATTATCACTTAAGACATAGGCAATCATACATTTATACGGATGAAAAAAAGCACACATATTTTTACTTGCAAACATTATACATCACTTATAATCTATCCAGTCACTCTCACTCAGACGTTAAACAGCACTTTCAAATCCTGGCTTCTTTTAAACCTCATTCCTCCTCTGCAAGTATTGTTCCCATAATTTCCATTTTTTTTGTATGTAATTTGCTCCTCCCCTTTTCTAAAGATCCCATTTCCAGTTGTTGTATCTCTGTTACTGTATTCACTACTTCTAGTACAGTTGGTTTAGACTTTGATTTACATTTCCTAATAACTGCTTTTTTGGCCGCCACCATAATTAGACTCTGCAAGGCCTTACTACCTTGAGGCAATTCTGATTCTGTATCATAGCTCAAAAAATAATTTCCTTAGTTATACCAATTTACTCACCAAGTATTTCTGACATAATAGTCTGCAGGGAATCCTTAAAGTCTGCCAACTCATTACACTCCCACAAAATATGTTCCCAATCACCTCTTTCTTTCTCATCACACCTCCAACATTTGCTATCTACCTGAAGAAAATTATTTGGCGTCTACCTGGGATAAACAAATACCTATGTGAACACTTCCAAGCAAAGATCCTAAATCTTCGAGCCTTTGTTGCATATTTGGGAGACATATATATATATATATATATATATATATATATATATATATATATATGGATCTACCTGACAACACCGACAAACCACAACACCGACAACGAAAACGAAATCAGACACACCACATAACCGAACGTTCACAAACACGAAACCTCACATGCCCGACACACCATAATACCGACACAATACCGACAATAAACAAACAAAACAAATCCCCTGTCCAAAAAGCACACACACAACACAAGCACACCAAAATCCTTACAAACGCACACTAAACCTCACATACACAACTATCTACACCCTTAACCCTAACCCTAAGGTCCTTCACTATCGCACACTTACCTAACCCGCGCCCTAACCCTAACTCACTTAAACCGCCCCTAACCCAAAGACTATCACTATCGCACACTTACCTAACCCGCGCCCTAACCCTAACTCACTTAACCCACCCCTAACCCAAAGACTATCACTATCGCACACTTACCTAACCCGCCCTAACCCTAACTCACTTAACCCACCCGTATCCCTAGACACCGTCAATATCGCACACTTACCTTACTCGCACCCTAACGTCCGTCACTACCGCATACTTACACAGCCTTTTCCCATGTTAGTCTTCTCAGCGTCTGGGTTTTCATCCGTCAGTCTTCTCAGCGTCGGGGTTTTCATCCGTCGGTCTTCTCAGCGTCGGGGTTTTCATCCGTCGGTCTTCTCAATCTTCGATCTTCTGGTGTCGGCGATCTCCTTGTTGGCGTTCTCAGCTGTCGACGTTGCCAAGTGCTCCCATATATATATATCCTTTATTGTTTCTTTGTGAACTGCATATCCAATCTCTCTTTCCAATCCTTTCTAACCTCCTCTGATTAATTCTAATAATTATCATGCAATATTTTACATGCCCTACTAATTATTCCTATTTTAATGGCAGCTTCTGTTCTACAGTCTACTAAAAACTCTACCAGTGCTGATAATCTCACTTAGGATCCCGCTATTTCTAAGATGAGTACTATTATGATCTTACAATGGGTTGAGATATCCTTGATGGAAAGACAATAAGGTAAGAATGCTGGGCTTTAGAGGTGGTACAGTTGAGGATACAGAGATGAAAGATTTAGGGGACTTCAGACTACCATGAAGCACATGGTTTTGTTATGGCAGAATACTTAAAATAAACACTGGCTGAGATGGAGGGATACTTGAAATAAATATTGAGATTTTGATACTTTCATATAATACAATGATTTATGATCATAAAGCTATTTCATTGCTATATCCATCTGCTAGCTGTTACAGAACACAAGATGTAATGCAATCTCAAAAGCATATATATATATATATATATATATATATATATATATATATATATATATATCTATATATGTATATGTATATGGATCTACTTTGAAAGGCCGAACCTCATATAATCAAAATCCATTTTCTCAATACGAAAATAGCGAAAGCTTATAAACCCAAATGGCAAATTTTTCCCAGAGCAAGTAAACACTTGCCCAAACTTAAATGAAACACCCACACAAGTAAGTAAAACCCAGCCCACAACCCCCAAACTAGACAT
>NC_056749.1:117099571-117142071 GCF_019279795.1 Protopterus annectens
AAGTGACTGGACGTACATACAAAAGGTTTTTGGGGGCCCTGTACTAATATGAATTTTTTTTTTTATATATCAGAATCTTAAAGCATCTGCCGTAGATCAGGGCTTGTTTGATCACAAGTTGCAATATAGTCAGTTTTTATTTTATCTTTTTTTTAAATTGATAGTGTTAGACAGACTTTCTGGTAAAGTAAGTAATGTGACAAGTTAAATGGTGAAGACATGCAGAAGAAATTGGATTTTTTATCATTATTAAGGATTCGAACTGAGCAAGGATCTTTATACAAATAAGCATTGGTGGGGGCAATGTTATCACATTGATCAGGATGCTGTTCTGGTGAGGGTTGAAAGCAATTTTTTACAAACTGAATGACTACAGAATGCATGACAAAACAGAAGAAATAGTTTCAACAGCTGAAGGATTTTGGAAGATGGGTAAACTGGCACAGATGGTAATTGGCTGGTGTGGTGCAGCGGTCAGCATTGTTGCCTCACATTAAGAGATTCTCTGGTTCAATTCTCATCTGGAGCTCCTTCTGTGTGGAGTCTGCTTGTCCTCCGTGCGGTCAAGTTAGTTTCATGTCTGTATGTGTGTGCCTTCTGTGAAGGTTGGGCACCAAGCTGGCAACTCCACATCGTAAAAACACCACTGCCAGTCAATCTGCAGACCGGTGATCCACTATGGTGTCCCCTAACCAGGAAAAGCAGAAAGACATTGCTTTTGTTAACTGGCACAGATGGCAATTAATGATGGCTGATGGCAGTACCATAAATGTTTATTCCTAGATAAGAAGTATGTCTGTTTTGGATTAAATATATAAAAGAGATATCTGCTCCTTTGCAGAGGTTATGTCTTATTAACAATGGAGGTGATTACAGATAAACGTAGGGTGGTCATTAAAGGGTTTGCAGACAAGTCTGTGTATTGTTACTACTTATTTGGTGAAACAATAAGGTGGTGTTGGCACAGGTGTTGCTTTTTAGATGTTTTCAATTTTTTATTATTTATTTTTTTATTTTACATTTGTTGACCGGGCTAGTCTAACTGGATATATGTCCATTTTCAGTAGAGGCCCGGGGAGATAAGCTCCAAGACATACTGATAACATACAAATTACAAACAAATATAAAAAAAGAAATTATAGTAATATATACACTGACAAATCAGGTTAATAAGAAATCATTTGAAGAGGGGACATCAATACAATGTAAACTGGAGTTTCAAAATAACATGTAGGTACATTCCTTAATGCAAAAAGAAGACATACAGGCTAGTTCAATGTGCAGGTAAAGTGCATCACTTAACGGCAAAGAAAAACTGAGATATACAGGCAGATGCCATATCCAGTACAGTACACAATGTAAGAGCAGCTTAATGATCAGTAGTAATAATGAGGTAAAAAGAAAATATATATATATATATATATACAAATAAGTGAGAGAGGGAAGGAAAAAATGAGATACAGAGCATAGAAGTCATATATTGTTAAAAAGGAGGACAGAAAATTAATAAAAAAAAAAAGGGAAGACAGAACATAATTTGGGTAGAGTAGATATTTATGCAGGTTTAGTACAGTGGCATGACCAGTGTGTTTTGAAGAAAAGTTTCAGTCTTTTTTTGAAGAGTGATAAAGAGGAAATTGAGGAAAGGTCACAGGGTAGGAGATTCCAGAATTTTCCCACAGTATTGGAGAAGAGAGAATCCCCAGCCCTGTTGTTAGATTTAGATGTTTTAACTAGAAGGTTCTGAGATGACTGTAAGGACTTCAGATTATTATAGGGGGTGATGATGGTGGAGAGACTAGGAGTATTGGAAGGTTGGTAAAGAGTTTTATGTGCAATGATTAGATGGTGGTACGTGATCAGATTCTGTAGTTCCAACCATTCACGCTGCTTTAAATTAAAGCAGTGGTGAGTTTTAAATGGGTTGCCCGTAGCAAATCTGGCTATATTATTGTAGGAGCTTTCCAATTTACTGAGGTTGTTCTTAGATAGGTTGGTGAAAATGGAAGAGGCATAGAGGAGTGTAGAGATTAGATGAGTATGTGCAATAGTAGTTCTAGCTGTAGGTGATAGGAAGGGTTTTATTCTGTACAGAGAGCCAAGTTTTTTGTTGACAGATTTAATAGTGTTGTTGATGTATATGTCAAAGTAAAGATTGTTGTCAATGGTGACACCAAGTAGCTTGGTAGTTAGGTCGGGTGATATAATAGTGCCATTAGTGGAAGAAACAGAAAAATCTATGGGGGGAGGACTTAAGATTTGGATTGAAAAGGAGGAGTTTAGTTTTTTGGGGTTTAAGAGAAGGCAATGATGAGTGAACCATTGTTCCACAGTGTTAAAAACTTTTTGGGTAAGGGAGTGAAGGTCAGAGGAGGTTTTAGCGGAGCATACAAGTGTGGAGTCATCAGCATATTGTATGGAAGTAGCTTGGGGAATTGCTTGATGAAGGTCATTGATGAATATGGAGAAAAGGAGAGGTCCTAATATGGACCCCTGAGTTACACCAAGGTTAACTGGTAGGTGGGTAGATAGAGTGTTATGCCAAAGCAGAGCCTGTTGTCGTTTATTTAAGTAGGATTGGAACCATTTAATAGAGAGTGCATGTAAGGACAGGGATTTGAGGATATCTATCAGAATTTGATGATTTACCTTATCGAATGCTTTGGACAGATCGATAAATAGTGCTGCGGAGAACAAATTGCAGTTACGGTTTTTGTTAATACAATCTGTAAAGGAAAGGAGGGCAGTGGAAGTGCTATGGGAAGGTCTGAAACCATGTTGACAGCTAGAGAGCAAGTTATTGTGGATTAGGTGGTCTAGCAATTGCCTATGTATGCATTTCTCCATGATCTTTGCCAAAGGAGAAAGAAGGGCTATGGGACGATAGTTGGAGAATGCAAATGCAGTGGAGATGCCAACTTTGTGCAGGAAGATAATATGGGAGACTTTCCAGATACTAGGGATGTGGCCTTCACTAACAGTTCTATTGATAAGAATGGAGATGGGGTAAGCAATCGATTTGCAGATTATTGTAGGTATTCAGCAGGTATTTGATCTGCTGAATGAGAGCATGGTTTCAATTTTTGGATTAGGGCAAGAATATGGGTTGTTGGGACAGGTTGGAGAAGAAATGGCAGGGGTGATATTTTGTTGTAGGTAGGTAAAGTAAAATTACTAGATGATAACTGACTAGCTAGTATTTGGATAGCGTCAGTAAAAAAGGAATTGAAGGCATTAGCAGTATACATGGGATTTTCATGGTCAGTATTTTGTGGGTTTGGTGTACTGGATTGACCTGGAAGTAGTAACTGGTTGACGTTCACCCAGAACTTTTGTGGGTTCTTATGGTTAGCCTTCTGAAGTTGAAGGTAGTAGTTTCTTTTATCTGATAGTATAGCTTTCTTAGTGTTATTTCTTAGCTCTCTGAAATTTTGTAATATTGAGAGAGATTCATATGTGTAGGCTGTGTCTACACTTAGTTTAATCTTTCTGAGTGAATAGACAGCACTAAAAAATGTGTTAGGGCTCTTTTTGAATACAGACTGTGTGCATTTAGTGTAGTCATTCATTAATCCAGACATAGACTATAATGATGAAAGATCAAAATGCCAGGCTGTTAGACTGGCTAAATTTGTTTTTTAACTCTCAGCAAACATTTGAGATCTGATGCAAGAACATTGTGGATTCTTTGTATACCCTAAGAGAATTGTCTGGGAGGATAGGGAAGACAATTTTTTTTTTATGAGGGAAAATACTTGACTCTTTTGCCTAAAACATTTTGGGTAGAAGAATAAATTAGCTTTGAAATGTAGTGTTATTTTTTGTTAAAAGTTTGGTATCAGAGTTTGAGAAGCACCACAATTATGTGGAGTTTTTTTTTTTTTTTGCTATTGCAGGGTACTATCAGTAAGTTTACAGACAGGCGAGGGACAGACAATTTTTCTGTCAAAAGTTGGCACTGTTCTATTAAAATGAGAATACTTATGCAGATGATTTCTGTTTATTGGGGACATGGGTGGTTTTCAGAGAGTATTACAGATTTGTGAGCAGTTCAAGAGATAAAAATTAATACAAATTAAGACTGAAAGTTTGTACAGGTGTGTGAGTGAAACACATAGCTGCTGAGGGACTTAAGTTTGATGGAGAAGTTAGGATCCTTTCAGCTTCATGGCTGGAAAGGGAAAAAGTGAAGAACTGAACTAGAACTTGAACTAATGGAAGGTGAAACAGGTGACTGCTGTGATCCTTGGAATAGTTAAACTGTAATAGGTAATTTGGTGGAATAGTTATCAAGTCTGAGGTTTTAGTACATAACAGTATTTCCCCTACCTGGTGGTACAGCATAAACGCAGAGTCAGTACATACAGTCATCAGGCTTACATCAGTGCCTTTTATAGTGTAGTAGTGAATTTCACAATTCATTGCATGATGTATCTGCAGTTTTCTGCAGTTACAGGAGTCAGATTATCAGACTCTACAGTTGTGATTGGGAGCTGGGGGATACAGTACTTTGGAGATGGAAAGTGGTTAAGCAGGGAAAGAAACAAATGTGCTACAACTGAAACAATTTCTGATGCCTGCATTTGCCAATGCTAGTGCAATTTCATTTTTTAATTTCTAACTTTGAAGTTTGGTTACTGAAAATATTTTTGGGTGGTTGTGTGGCTACCTACTGAAAAAGGTGGATAAGGCATGTTAAATCTGGTGCTGTTTAGAATACTTTTTCTGAGAAAGCCACTGAAAGGGGCAAACAGACAATGCACCCTGGGTACACTTACGTTCTTTAGTGTAAGGGAATTCTGGTATGAATGAAGTGGGAATAGTGCACTTGGAAAAGCAAAAGCAACTAAATATCAGATGTGAGCTGCACAGGAAAATGTCTTTTGAAATGTGATGGAGTCAGTCTATACATGACATTTTATGGCTACATCTCTTTGAAATGCTACTGGTCTAACAGGAACATTGAGGAGCCTAGCCCAATTTCCTAATTGCCCTAAACGGATGTATAGTTTAGTGACATGCTCACACAGTAGGCAAATAAAGGCTGCAAGAATCAAACCCTGCACCACAGGAAGTAACTTGATAACAGCTCCTGTGCTCTAACTGCAAGACATTCAGTCTGAATGCAGTTTATTCAAGGTTACAGGGATGAACTGGGATAAGACTGGCATATGACATGGCTAGGTCAACTCCAGTATGGTCACATGATCACATAGCACAGGTGAAGTGGGATGGGGAAAGGTGTTAACAGCAGCACCTGGACAGTGCTTTCTTCCACAACTTTATAGATTACTCTGATACATTTCTATTCATCAGCAGGCTGCTTTAGTGCTTGATGTCTACATTAGATGTATTTACTTTTCTGTATGTTACACACCGCTCATTTGGAATACACAAGTACATGAGTAGTGCACCGTGGATTAATAATGTCCTGTACATTTGCATTTTCTTCTGATTATATTTATTTTATTTATTTATTTGAATTTGTTAACTACAGTGGGGCACTGATCACCAAAAAAAAAAAAAAAACAATTTCAGTCTCAGCCCTGGCAGAAGTACAGGGTAACACTGTAACAGAATAGAAAACATCAGTTAAAAGGCATAGCTCCACCTTACATAACACATTACACAACATATAAGACATTTAATTTAATTTTACACAGCAATCTACACACAGTTTTGCAGAAAGAGGCTGTGTAACAACAACTGTACATGTACGTAGCATGTGAGTTGTGACTAGGGTAAACAGTGGTACGCAGGCAGAGGTGCAACTTGAAAGATGAAGATGTCATGATGTTAAGACAGACAGGAGGAGTAAGATGGAGCTAGGTTATATGGTTTGAGGGAAAACAATGGCATTTTGCCTGGGTATGAAGATGGGTTTTTAAATCAGCATGTAGGGTAACAGTTTGTGGCTTTAAGTTGGAGGCACAGAGATTCCCAAAGCCTTGGACCTAATACACAGTACTGCAACATGTACAATGGCATTTAGATAGAGGGCATTGTAGTAAGCGCCCTGTGTGGTTATGATTTATAAGTTTCTAGGGAGGATGATATCTGCTTAGTTTAACTGTTAAGGGTGAAAAGGTGTTGTGGGACAGCAGTTTAAACAGGTATGACCCTAAAAGAAGTTCTGCTGTTTGACAGGTAGCCATTTTGTTTTTTGAAGTGTTTTGCAATGGCATTCTTCTGGTTTAACTTTTTGCATTTAATGTTTTCTAATACATGTTTTTGGAAAGTGCCACTGGATGTTTAACATCATCCTAAGCCGCCACCCCCTCCAACTCAGGCAGATGGAAACTCAGTTGAACGGCTCATACAAAGAAAGGCAACTCAGGCATGCAACACTCCCAGATGGTGCACTGAAACAGCAATCCAAATGCTTGACAAGGATACAACACTCATACTTTTTCATGAATGATTTTTCCCACCATACCTAGTTGATATCACCACCCCCTTTAATCTGTTGAACAATTCTTCTTCTTCTTCTTCCTCTTTTGGCTTTTCCCGGTTAGGGGTCACCACAGCGGATCACCTGTCCGCTCATGATTGGCAGTGGAATTTTACAGTGTCGAGTTGCCAGCCCGGCGCCCAACCTTCCACAGAAGGCACACACATACACGCACTCATACCTAGGGCCAATTTAGAGTGTCCAATCAACCTACAGCATGTCTTTGGGATGTGGGAGGAAAACGGAGCACCCAGAGGAAGCCCATGCGACCACAGGGAGGACATGCAGACTCCGCACAGAAGGCACCCCAGCCAAGGATCGAACCAGGGAACCTCTTGCTGTGAGGAATCTGTTGAACAATTCTAATCCCCCCAAAAACTGCATCCGTTGGTTCACTAGTGGGGAAGAAGACTGTCATCGAGACAGCCATGGAGGAGTTTGCACATCTCCTGCATCTAGCATCCATGTGTCCATTAGTATTAATATTTTGTATTGGAAAATTTGCTGTGTTCACATACAATTGCTGATATTATTGTCTGTGAAACATGGTTAAAGAATAACAACTGGAAACCATTTCTGCCAGGATATAAATCTTTTTACTGTAACAGACATTCTAATAAAAAATCATGTCCAGGTGATATAATAGGGATTAAAGATTGCTATAAGACCTGTGATTATTACATGCTTGATGGCAACACCAATACTATACATAGATTATGTTACTGTGATAATAACGGCAGGCCTGGAACAGATAAAAATTGTTAAGAGTGTACAGACCACCAAATTCAAGTGGCGATGATCTAGAAGAATTCTTTTATTTCTTACATTGTGATAATGTTGACTATATAACATTAGTAAGGAAAGTATTTACATTGTATGCTAAGGAACAAACAACACCAATTGTTGTACACTGTATACAAACCTATGAGGAAACAGAATACAGTGCACATTGTCGGTGTTCCTAAAGAGATGACTGTTGGTTCATGTCAAGGGTTACCACATTTGGTATGCAGTGATCATAAACTGCTGTTAAATAAGTCTGCCAAACTGGAATCTAAACCTATGCAAAGAAGGTTAATAAGGACTATATGGAAAGAAAACAGTCGCTATTTATAATTAATTGGGGTGAGACATTCAGCTGAAAGATTGCAAAAGGAATGTGACAAGCACTGAAATGGAAAATATTTGAATGCAAAATATAGAAAAAATGTTTAAGATCAGGATCTAGACACAAAAGGTCAGGAGGATATAGTTTGATTAGAACTAGATGCATAATTAAAATGAGAGATGAAAAATACAAGAAATGGAAATGAGGTTGAATTATAACTTTAAAAACTGAAATAAACAAATTTTATTGACAAATTAAACATAAGTTGTGTGCAGATTCAAACTTTTATTCTCGAACACAAGAGATTATAGATATAGTTACAGAATTTTTTGCAAAACAATTTGCCTCCACAAAGGGAATGATACATTGTGCCAGTAATATGAACGTAACGCTAGATACTAAAATTAAATGAGATTATATTCAAAAAGAACTATGCAAACTGGACTCAAGCAAAGCACATAGAGGAGGCAGAATTAGTAATACTAACCTGACAACATGTCAGTATGAACTTACAGTACTATTAGAGCTGTTATTCACTAGATCATTTAAATATGGGGGTACTCGTCAAGAGTGGAGACATGCACTTGTTAAACTCATCTCTAAGGCAAAGGAGAATCTGACAATGGCAAAGTTATACAGACTCATATGTTTACCTTTTTGTTGTGGATAAATAAGAAGGTTATTTTGGTTGAATTATTGTCAAAACTATGAAGGCTAGGACTTGAAACCATATATCAGCATGCATATATCTATAAGTACTTATACATGTTGTTCTACAATAACATAATAACAACTACAACAAAAATTGTGCTTTGATGTAATTCAAATATTCAGTAATCGTGATAAGATGGATAGCTGTATGGCTTACAAAATGGATATGGCAAGTATCAAACAACAGAGAGTATTTCTGATGCCATTTGACTTGCTGATGTGTAGAAAATCAAGCCCGAGATTCAGGACACTTAGTTTCTACTGTTTTACTCGATCTGTCTAAAGCCTTTGATACTGTTTCCCACAAGCACCTTCTCTGTCATCTCTCAAACCTTCATCTCTCACATAATGCTTTATCCTGGTTCTCCAGCTATCTATCAGACAGATCACAGGCAGTCAAATGGAAGAACTCCACCTCTTCCTTCCTACCTACCCCAACTGGAGTACCAAAGGGATCCATCCTTGGGCCAATGCTTTTTAACATCTTCATCAATAACTTTCACACTGCTATTCCTGATGCTAAAATCATTCAATAATGCAGATGATTCAACCATAGTCTGCTCTGCCTCAAACCTCTCTGAATTGCTGACTAAAACCCAAGCTGCCTTCTCAACAACTGAAAACTGGATGCGCCAAAATCACCTCTCTCTCAATGCAAATAAATCAAAGATTCTACTATTCCCTCCCACAATGACCCTCTCCTACTATAAAAACAACTTCAAAGTCTATAGTCAAACCAACTCGCCTATAGAAGTAGTCCCCTCTGCCAAACTACTTGGCATTACTGTAGATGAACACACAAGTTTGATATTCGTATTCAACAAAATATTAAGAAAACCCACCAAAAGCTAGGTATGCTGTATAGGAATAATCGCTTTCTCTCCAACTCTACCAGGCAAACTCTGGCCTCAACTTATCTTCTTCCTTCCTTATTATACGGAGCCCCTCTCCAAACCAACCTGTCCTCCTCCATCACCTCTAAACTAGAAAACTACTACAACAAAATCTCTAAATTTACCTCTAAATCTAAAAATACCACCCATCACTGCCTAACCCTACAATCCCTGAATTGGCTTGAACTTCCAAACTACCTAGACTATCTCCAACTCACTAATGCACAGACTCATATTTCACCCAACAAAATGTCCTGCTGTAAATAACATCCGTCCCCCTTATACACCCAACAGAGCTCTCAGATCTGAAAATGAGAACTTAATTACTATCCATAAACCTAAACGTCCTGCTGGCCAACTTCTCCTATCTTTCTCACTAGGCAAAAAATAGAATTCTCTTCCCTCCACAATAAGAACCATACCAAACACAGAAAACTTCAAAACCCAACTATTCAAATACCTGTCCAATAAATGGAAATGTACCTGCCTTCACCCAACCTAATCCAAGGGGGTTCTCGCTCTGGTTCCCAAGCTCTACAACTCTCATAGTTATCTTCCTATGAGCCTATCTAAGCTCTCAACAATTTCTATAGCTTATATCTAAGCTCTCAACAATTCCTACAGCTACCCTCACACAGCCCAACCTTGTAAATATTGTAAATAGCATTCTACTGCTGATGTGTGTATGTAAAGCGTATTTACATTTTCTTAAAAGGTTTGTTTGTAAACTGTTTCCACACCTAACCCATATCTGTTTTCCTCAAATGAAACTGTGTGATCCCTAACTTCAAGCTTAATGAATTTGTTAACTATGCATGATATTGAATGCATATTTATGAGTAACTATTCTACATAAAATCTTTAATATTAACTGTCATTTGTATCTAAATTGTATAATGAATCTTGGAGCTTTTCTCCCCGGGCCTACACTGAAAATGGGTCAATTCGGCCAGTGGACTTTCCCGGTAATCAAATTGCAAATAAATAAAATAAATAAATAAATCCATTAATATTGGACAGGGCTTTGAGTCGACCCATTTAGGCCGGCACATTACTAATTCAGATGTCATGTCATTTTGCCACTTTTATCACTTGCATGTGTATGTGTGTATGCATATGTGTGTGTGTTTTGAAGTTTCTGCATTAGTTGCATGTGTTATACTACACCACTGTCATGTTCTATATGCCTCTGCACAGAATACTCTCAGACAACTGTCATGTGTCCCCACTTTCTTCAGCAATGATGTGTAGTCCTAAACAAGACCAGCACTGCTCAGATGGACCAGTTACCAATAAATTATTAAGGACTGCAAATGTCGGATGCAGTTTGCATTATACTATACAAAGACTCAGATTCAAATAACTGTTTTCAATCTGATCTGTACTCTAGCATTGTTAGGTGTAACTACATGTACGTACATGGATGTGATCAGGACAGCAGCAGCAGTTCTCTGTAATATCATCACAGAGACATCATCATCCAACCCCACCAGATGGCAAGGGGAGGGGAGACGTAAAGGCCAGACTAAAGTCACCTTGAACAAGGTGGCACCCCTTCCTCTAAGAATTTGCATTTAATACCCATCTTGATTCCTAACAGGAGGTATCCACACTGCTGTATAAATGAACTAACAATTCAACACCATTCAGCATTTTGGTGAGGGAGGCAGCACTGAGAGAAACAAAATGTTTAATTGGGTTAAAATCTATTTAAGTAAATCATTGAAAAGCTTGGCACAAGCTATAATTTTAGGCCTCCTTCCCAATGTCATTTATTATTGACAATCTTACTAAATAATGTCTCATTCTTTTGTTTGGCAAAATGAAGCACTCAGCATTTGATTACTCTCCCCTGGCAGTTCTGCACAGCTGGTGTCTATGTAGCTGACTAAGGCAGCCAGACATCAAGTAGGGAGTTCTGTACACTTTTAAAAACAGCCAGATGTTCCTGTTATATGACCTGCCAACAAAAACAAACAGCTAAACACTGAAATATTTCAGCAGCAAAAATAAGATAAACATTCTAGTTGGAACGTTGATTGTACTTTGACTTGAGATCGCTACAGCATCTACTGCAGTAGGATGTGGAATCACAGTAGCACTGCTACTGGGTTATGCAGGCTCTGCAATCCAATACAGGTATGGGGAAGTGATTCATAGGCTTCTAAGGAGGAACAGCACCACTTCCTAGCCCAGAAGTGATGAATGACCCCAGTAGCAAAAGACGGAAAGCAGCCATTGAGGCAGGAGTGGGAATAGTTAAAGGAGGTCAAGAAAGGAATCTACTGTGACAGTCCAGAATTCCAGTACAATGCACAGTGCAAGCATTCAGGAGAGGACACTAGGTGCTAAGCAAGCAAATAAATCTCTGTCAGAACTACAGTTCCCATATAACTGTGTACATTACTTTTTTATTCTGAATCTCATTTAAGAAACTGAAAAAGTCAATCTTTTAGAAGCCCCTGAAAAGCTTACCCAAAGCTTAAAGTAAATCTAACTTGCAGTTAAGTATGTGTTTCTAAATAGTTTAAAGATTATGTACAGTACCTGGTCATACCAATGATTTGTTTTTAAATGGCCATCTACCTATTTAACTAATTTCATACACATGTCCAACTGCAGTTCCTCCTGCCACATATCTGTTTATGTCTCACATTCAAGCTAATATCATGATCTACATAATATACCTTCATTCATCCATGCAAAGCAGACCTTATCCTATAAAGACATGAGGCCATTAAGAAAAATTCCTGCAGTTCTGGGAAGGCCGTTAAAGGTGCACTACTAGCCCCTGAATTTAGGAATTATGGAACAATGGCACGTTTTCCTACATACATGACCAAACCACTGGAATCTACTATCCGTGGCCTTCTCTGCTATGGGCGACTTTTGCTTCAGCCCTTCACTGCTATGGGCAACTTTGGCTTCAGCCCTTCTCTGCTACGGGCGACTTTGGCTTCAGCCCTTCTCTGCTACGGGCGACTTTGGCTTCAGCCCTTCTCTGCTATGGGCAACTTTGGCTTCAGCCCTGCTCTGCTACGGGTGACTTTGGCTTCAGCCCTTCTCTGCTATGGGTGACTTTGGCTTCAGCCCTTCTCTGCTACGGGCGACTTTGGCTTCAGCCCTTCTCTGCTACGGGTGACTTTGGCTTCAGCCCTTCTCTGCTACGGGCGACTTTGGCTTCAGCCCTTCTCTGCTACGGGTGACTTTGTCTTCAGCCCTTCTCTGCTACGGGCGACTTTGGCTTCAGCTCTAATCTCCGCCTTTATTTGTCTCACGGTCTGCATCCCACTTCCCATCTCAGGCACCTATATCCATCAGCTCAATCAGCCTTCATTGCCCACGTTTCTGTGCTATGCAGTAGCTCTGGTCACACGACTGTTTTGTAAATCTTACTTTTCAACTTCTTTGGCATTCTACACTCACACGTTACCCCTAATAATCTGTGTCATTTGGCACAACACCTCTGATTTTATCTTTGACATCTTTCAGATTTTCCTTCTGTTCAACAACTCGGACCACATACTTGAAGCTGTTAACCTGTTTTTCCCCTTCTATTTTTTTCAGCAGTGTCCTTTGTCAGTTTCATTCCATCTTCCCTTGGCTTTGCATTCTGGCCCCCTACCATTTGCTGAACTTCTTGCTCAGAGTCTTCTTGTAATCCCACATCATCTGCATGCAGCAGCTTTGTTGCCCTGTCCGCTCCGACCTGTATGCTGACGTAGTCCATCACTAGTATGAAGAGGAATGGATCACAACTGAACCAGGATGCACACCCACTCCCACAGAGAAGGAGTCAGTACACTGTTTGTACTTGTGCTATTGGGTCCTCGTGCATAGTGTGCACTAATTCTACCAATGTTTATGGGACTTTAAACCATCACACAACTGCCCAAATCAGCTTCCTTGGCATGCTGTGCTATTCTTTTGTCAAGCCTAAGAATGTCCATTTGGACTCTTTCCTATCGCCAGCTTCTTCTATGTGTCTCGCTGCAAACATAGGGATGGTTATATTGCATATTCATATCTGAAACTGAACTGCTCAAATTCCATCTTTACTTCTTTCTTTCTTTTTACTAATTGGTGTAGTCTTTTATCAGTTATCACCTTTAAAACTTTTATGCACCATGCAGGAGTTTGACATCTCTACACTGTCCACAGTTGTGAATATTTCCTTATTTCTTTTAATAAGAGGTTACCAAGGCTAAGGCCAGAAATTATCACCTTCGTGCTTAGATACAGGAGAATGCTTCTAATCCCCTCTCCGCAGAAGGAATAAGACACCTATCTTGTAGGAATTTTTTTAGAAAAGTTAATTCAAGTTAGTTAAGTGAGCTGATGGACAAGTGTTCTTGATCAATGGTTCCTGTATGCTGGCATGAGAATGATTATTCTCCAATCAACTGGGGTCCGCTTCTCGCCTCTCCATACCATGAGTACTCTCAGTAGCCGTTTGTCCCCAAAGTATCCAACAGTTTGATCATATCTGCTGTGACTTCATCTGAGCCTGATTTCATTTTCCTTGGTGCACTTCATTCCTCTTTTAGTATGAGTCCTTCTTCCTCTTATGTTGTAGGCCATGCATGTAGCAGTACAGCTTCCATGGCATTCCTGCACTCCGAAGCTTATCTGGAATTTTCTTACTCCTTCCCTGACAACTTCCAATTTATTTTTGCTTCCTTTTTCATTACTGATGTTTAGTTACAGTCTAACAAAGAATGCAGCACAGTGGCTAAGAAGTAAGATATCGTTATTACAGCTTCAGGCTCAGGGGGTCCAGTTTTGACCTCCAGCCATTGGTAGCATTGTGTTTTCCATGTTCTTTTTGTATTTGTATTTGTATGGGATCTTCCAAGTACTCTGCTTTCCTCACTCTTAACAGAAATGTCCAGGTTGACTGGTTACACTAAATTACCCATATATATGTTATACTGACCCTTGCAATTGAGGTCCAATTAACAAATGACATAAAAAGCAAACCATGCACCCTATACTGTGTAATATTCTGTAATGATTTTTTAAATATTTTGGCATGATTTTCATACATTGAATTTTCTGATATTAATTTTAACTCTAATTTGGATTTGTGTTATTTTTTTATTGTTACCCTAACATTTGTATCTTATTTTAAAAACTAATAAGTTAGTAGTGTTTGTTTCATTTATTCACTGAAATGTACTTTATTTAGCATATCCTTTAGCTGTTTTTTCTGTCTTTTGTTTAAGGTTTGCGTCTTCAAGTTTACTTTGTAATGTGCTTTGCTTTGTGACAAAGTAATGCAATGGAACAACTGCGGCAATGAATTAAAACTCCATGTGCGTACTGTAGTGACATAAAGAATTTCATGCTGTATAAATCTGTAGCAATGACTAGTTTTACATCAACATAAAGACAGCAGTCCAGCAATAAAGATCTATATTACTTGTGGTCATTATTTATTAATGTTATTATATTCTTACATCCAGTCTGCAGTAACCCCTCCCCATTAAGACATGTCACTTAGATGTAAGCTTACAGCTCTACAGAAATTCCTGCCAGGGATCTCAGACATGTGGCTTGTGTCAGTAAGGCTACATACCCAGACAAAGTGCCCCAGACTCCCAGTAAAGCAACATTTTCTAGGCTCTGTATTCCCTGCCCCAACGGAAGCAATGAACATTCCTCATTGTTCTGCATTTGATATGCTTCGCTCCAGAACTTGTCTGCTTCACTGCTGAAAAAAAAAATCCATATTGCTCAATACAGCAAAAGTATTTTGTCTGTAGCCTGTTAACAGAGTCCTGTAACATGTCCCAATTTCATCTTCTAGGTCATCAAAAGGTCACATGAATAAGCAGTTTTAAAATTAGAACAAAATGGTAGTGCCCAGCAGAATGCCTTTGAGCCCTCATCCCAATTTATGTATCTTTGTTATTCTAAAAAAAAAAAGAAAGAAAAGAAAAAACTAAGAAATTACTTTATTAATTGCTTCTCTTCTATTTGGCTAAAATTAAGTGGAATATCTGTTCTTATCAATCTAAAAATGCTGACTCTAAACAAAACCGCTACCTTTACAAGACTTCATATAAATTGCCACCTTCCATACAAATAAAAATCATTCAGCATTCTGGGTATATAACAGATAAACAGCAGTATTTATTTTTTAAATAAAATAAATTATTAAGCAGAAATCAGTTCTCTCACAATCTTGAACTTGTCACGTAACCCTGACCATTGCAGCATTATATGCTTTCCTTTAATTAAAAGTACCATATCACAGGTATTTACAGACTGGATTATTACTGTTTTTTTCCTGTTGCTTGTCACTCAAATACAGAAATGTGAATTATAACTTATAGAAAATCATGTCAAAACACAGTACTCCTCTGTGCCAAACAAATGCCTTTACTGCTATATTTATCACTAAACTTTTTTGTTATTTAACATTTGCATTTAGCCGTATCAGCTACAGAGCCTTTTATAACTCTTCAAAGTGGTCTCTCTTGGTTAAGTGCAAATATACTCCCTCCTCACACATACAACAAGCTACAACATGACTCCATACATACAGGGAGTGCAGATTATTAAAAGGGAGGGGATTTTATACTATTTGGTCAACTAAGGGCTGGTTCCCTTTAAGTTTTAATCACCCCAACTATTGTAGCCTCAAGAGATAGAAGGCAAAAACTCACTCTTATGAGATGTTTTTCACACTGCATAACATAAAGCATCAAAAAAGAAGCCAAAGCACCCACCAAAAAATGACCCCTGAAAATGTGGTGCTTGTGCACTCTATGCCATTTCCAACTCTGAGCCTGTGCCATGACCCAGAGTTAGCACTTGCTTGACACCATTACTCTGACCTCTTCACCCAGCTGCTTACACTGGTACATCTACTTAAGCTTTGCTAACACCTTACCAATGTTGTCCTCCTCTAGTAGAACATCTCCAACACAAACAATGTCCCCCTCCTAGTTAGATAAAATAAGGTCCCACATACTCATAGGAAAGAGACCAAGTCCTTCTTTATATCAGCACTGAGTGATTCAGCAAGCACTATCTGCGTCAAATAGGGTCACACCCTCCTACACACACACACGCACACACACAAACTCATAGTTTCTTAATCTAGGTACCTGCAAACAGAATTCCAGTGCTGAAAAGCATGACGTACATGCTAGCACACTAAAGCAATACTATCTTGTTTCCTCTTAGCTGTATCAGAGCTAGTTAATAATTTCAACAATCAGTACTTCAAGTACGGGCTCATTAAGTTTGACTTCTCAATATGGACCAGCTCACTAGCAAGCCATTAATTTGAAATTACACGTCTTGACTTATTAACAAATGTCTGACAAGTACAGAAATCTCAAAAAATGTTTTTGCAGAGAAGCGATATATAATGCACCCCCCCCCCCGTATGTATATACATTAACTTTGAGACCACACTATCAAGGAGAAAGGGGAACACTTTATAGAAAACTTGTAAAAAATGCTCATTTCTGTGTAGGGAATCACTCGCTCTCTCTCAACCATAAGTGGGCTCAATTAAATGGGTCTTTACAAGTCAACAAGTAGAACACTTGATGAGAGAAACTTGATTGGGTCTTTAACGTGACAGTTATACCCCCTTCTTCCACCTCCTTCCTCTTTAATACATTTCATCACGACACCCCCTTCATTACCTTATAACGATGCTCCCACTTGTTCAGTGTGAAGTGTTTTAATTACTCCAACGTCTCACTTCCCTTGTCCTCCAGCCTCATATTACACCTGGGCAGCCTATCTTTGCACCCATGTGACTAGCTTGATGTTCTTCTTTGTAAAACTACCTGAAGCATGAAACGTGCTTCAGCTGAGACCTAACAAAATATCCACTATACAGTACAATGTATCATCTTACTGCATTTGTCTGCAGCTTTACCAAATTGTGCCTAAGTTTCATTTCTGAAGTTACCACTACTTGGAAAGTTCACTTCTTGTTCTGTACTCCTCAGAATGAAGCCACACAGGTAATATCCCCTCCTAGAGTTTGGATCCCATTTAAGTACTTTAAACTTGCCTGCAGTAAACATCTGTTTATATTTCAATCCAAGTGACAGTCTCTTTAAACTCCTTTGTAGAATTATCTCCAACTCCTAACTATTTCACCAACCTTTACATCATCTTCAAACAAGATGACAGTGTTTAAACTGCTCTTTGGTAAGTCTGAAGTGAAGATACTGAGCAGTACTGAGAAAAAGACCAAATGTAACCAACCCCCCCCACTCACAGCCTCTCTGTTGTAAGATGGTTTCTCCTAACCACCACCTATCAACCAGTGTTTCCTGGTACCACCTATCAACCACTGTTTCCTGGTACCACCTATTAACCACTGTTTCCTGGTACCATCTATCAACCACTGTTTCCTGGTACCACCTATCAACCACTGTTTCCTGGTACTCACCCACTGTTCTGTATATTTTATTAGCTTTTCCACACTTGTCTAGCAGTCTCCTGGACTTTCTTAGTGTAAATGACTCACAGACCTTGATTAAGTTCTGGTAAGGTCAGGTGAACAAAATCCACCTGGTTTCATTTATTAAGTTCCAGGAAAAATCCGTTAAAAAAACAGCTCAGCCTAGAGTTGCATTCTTCTCGTCACAGGCTCATGTTAGTGCTTAGCTTTTAGTAGCTAAATTCAAGAAAAACAGCTAGAATTCCATAAGTATCTTTCACGTTGCCTTCCTTGCTACAGAAGTGAGGCTATTACTTTAGTAGCTCCCTTGGATAGCTCTTGTGAGCCCTTTGAAGGGTGGTACCTCTCTGGATCTATTCCATCCTAAAAATTAATTCAGTGATTCCAAGTGACGATGACTTTTTCTCTTGCTCCACCAGTAACAAAAGCATCTGCTAGTGGATCACACCTTCCCTGTTATTTCCTTCTCGCTCCCTCTCTTTGGTGTTTTTCCTCTTCTTTAATGACAACTTGAATGAAAAATTAATTGAGACTGTTTGCCCTGTCGGCATCCTCACTGATGCCCTTTTCCTTTCTATTCCTCAAACTCTGTTTTTCACCAACTGACACTCACGTAACTAAAGAAACCATCCTTACATTCACATACGTACGCTAAGAAACATTTCTACAGTCGGATTCCTACCGCTAGTTCTTAGTCCAGCCCTGCCCTGGTCTTTCTTACATCTTTGTTGTCCTTTATTAAGTTTCCACATACTCTTGTCTACACTCCTCATGGTTCATTTTTAGCTTCTGGAATGCCCTTATCTTCATACTCACAGCCTGTTTTATTTCTAAACTAAACCACTCTGTTCACCTCTTTCACTCTTTCTGTTCAGTTGCTTGTTCACAGCTGCCTGTACACTTTCTTTAATTCTAACCCTCCAATCTACTTGCTCTTTTTAACCTTCATTGTCCTGTTTCTGGCTTAGCCTTCTGTAATCTGTATTATACCAGTACATGAAAGAACCACCATAGCTCCCACACCTCAGCAGTTTGGAAGAACAAAGTGGAAAAAGTCCACTAAGCTTGTTGATATAAGAAAATAGATGAGGTCATTCTGCCAACTGTTATATAGACTTGCTAAGAACATAGGCATAGTCAGTGTTTTCAAATACACCTGTCATCTAGGTATCATACTCACTGCTTTACCTGAGACTGCAGACAAACACACACCCACTTCAGTCTGTTTATGCCTGCAGTTAAAAAGCAATCTGAACATACATCTTGGGATAGCAGTGCTTGTCAGAGGGAAAAAAATACTGAATATTGCCCGAAATACCTAATATGGGAGGCAGGAAATAAATGCCCACTGAACATATCCACCGGAAAAGTAACTTTCTACACCAGTGGATACTAAGGTATGTATAGTTCTCACTATACTTGCCAAAGGGACCTTCCAGAGACAGACTGAGGAGATGTTGGGTATATCACAGATTTCTACCTCACGGATGCTTCAGCATGTCCTCAACATACTCTTGGCATGTGTGGATCAGTATATTTACATACCAGTGTCACCAAAGAGAAACAAAAGTGCCTTCTACAGGATGGCACATTTCCCGGAGGTGCCTGATGTGAAAGACAGCATCCATGTTGCCATTACAGGGCCTCATCAGGACCATGGAGAGAATGACATCACAGGAAGGATGACCACTACATCAACTGCCAGGTTGTGTGTGATGCTTGTGGGTGCCAACATGTCAGGCCAGCTTACTGGAAGTACACATGATTCTCATATTTGGCACACAAGGTCTACCTCCCTTATGCATGGGATATACATGTGTGTGTATATATATATATATATATATATATATATATATATATATACATCCATCTATCTATCTACAGCTGCCTCTTCCTATTTTTGCATATGGGGTCGGGGTGTCACTTCAACAGTGACAATCATCTAGAGCCAATGTTCACACCACTGGATGGTTAGCCTTGCTGTAGTGGCTTTTTTCTTACCACAAATATATACACAATCGTGCCTGTGGCCAATTGAGAGTGCACAATCCACCCACATGACTTTGGAATGGGAAAGAAAATCCATGTGAACACAGGGAGGACATAAAGACAGAAGGCACCAATCGAGTTAGAGAGCGTCCTCCTGAGTACCGACAACTCTACCTGCTGCACCACTGTGCTGTTCAACATTTGTTATATCTTGGTTAATGTATTGCTTAGTACTAAACCCTATTTACCTTCTTGGGTTTCTCCCCCTTTTCTCTTAAAGGCTACCCATAAGAGTCCTAGATGCTATTGCCTATTCAGAACACTATGGGAGCTGCCAAAGAAAGGTAAAACAGTACCCTGTATCAGACATGGATTGTCACTGAGAGAGTTTGGTCTGCTGAAAGGCCATTCTGTTGCCTAAATGAGTGCCCTTCAATATGACCTGGCTACAGTATACAGGATGATTACCATACGTTGCATTCTGCACAACATGTTCAAGCACTGATACTGTGGATTAACTGCACCATGATGGCGCCGCAGCTCCCAGTATCGGTCCTTCCATGACTGACCACAGTGTTAGTAAGGGACCCCATTTGGATGGCTTGTGCAAGGCAGAGATGAGGCAAGTAGTCCACAACTATGGACCAGGACATTCAGGTTAGTGTTATATTCATCATAAAAACTTAAGAGTATAACTGATGCATGCAGTGCTACATGTGGGCTGAGTATAACTGATGCATGCAGTACTATGTGTGGGCTGAGTATAACCGATGCATGCAGTGCTATGTGTGGGCTGAGTATAACTGATGCATGCAGTGCTACGTGTGGGCTGAGTATAACCGATGCATGCAGTGCTATGTGTGGGCTGAGTATAACTGATGCATGCAGTGCTACGTGTGGGCTGAGTAGAACTGATGCATGCAGTGCTACGTGTGGGCTGAGTACAACTGATGCACGCAGTGCTACGTGTGGGCTGAGTATAACTGATGCATGCAGTGCTACGTGTGGGCGGAGTATAACTGATGCATGCAGTGCTTCATGTGGGCTGTGCTGTGTGGTACAAAGTCTGCTGTCACTGTACATCAGACAGTCTCTTTTAACTTTAAACAATGTTTTTACTCTTTTTAAAGTACAGTAACTCACATGATTTATACATCTTTCCTGATTATTGGCACCATATAGTCAGAGTCATGCCTGACTGTTTACTTTGCTCTCTGCATTGAACAGAACTGACAGCATGCAAGTAATTTGTAAATTTTGCACTGTGTTTTGTTTAGGGACTGCAGTTAAATATGCACATACTGCCTCTTCTGAAATGTTCTTTACTTGATAATTGTTATTGCACTACTTGATTGAGTAGCTTGAAGAAACTGTATATTTAATAAAGTGCTGCTGCATGTACTGCTGTATTCATAAGGTACTCCCTTCCACCAGAAAGGAAGATTGGATATTTCCATCCTTTCTCAGATTATATTAACATACATTCCATGTAATGAACTTTGTTCTTCTTCATGGACTGTGCACTGACAGCTGTGTTGTACAACTGCTCTCTTCCTTTTATTGAATAATCATGAGCCAGTCAAGGCGGTGTTATTGATATAGAAAGACTGACTCGGTAGTCTTATAATCATTCACAAAATGAGACAATACCAAACAAACACAGTCCCTGAACTGTCTTCAACCATCTGTCTTAGGGTGAGGTTTGGAAAGGAAATGAATGTCTATCAGATGCTGACTATGGAAACTGCTTTTCCAGCAAAAATGCTCCAGTTTCTGAACTACGTGGGTACAGCACTGCTTTGCTTGCCAAACTGCAGGCAACTTGCTTAATTTAAAAAAAAAAAGAATAAAACAAGAATTTTAACAAATAAGAGAGTGGGTTTATTTAATTGTAATTCAAATTTGTTTACCAGTGTAAACACGTTGATCCTACAAGGGAGCTGTGGAAAGTGGTCTTCATTTCTAGCACTCAAATATAATGCTACATTTGGATCATTTATGCTACCCACTGGCTTCAAATTGTAATTTATTTGTCTTACTAACCAGGCAGGCAGTCCAAACTTCTACACAACAAAGTACAGTTACAGTGTATGCCCAAGGAGGATATCCAGCTATCCATTTTCAATACTCGCTTAATCGAGTTCAGGGTTATGGTGAGCCTCAGCCTGCAAACAGTGAGCATAAGGCACAGTGTAATCCAGGAGACGGCAAGACTCAAAGGAGAAACACATATACATGCACTCATGCACATATTTAGATACACACACACACACACACACACACACACACACACACACACACACACACACACACACACACCGTCAGTGACATCCATATTCATGTCTTTGAGATGAAGAAGAAGACCAAAGCTGCAGGAGAATCCCCACAGAGTGACAAGAGGGACACACAAACTCCATACAGAAGGAACTGAGAGAAATAACCAAGCAGTGTGAGAAGCTACAGTTCCAGTGAATTACAAACAGGAGTACAGACATACAGCCATGCAACTGACAAGTATACCAAAGATAAGCAAACTACACACCTGGGGTGAGAAGAATATTCAAGAATTGTATAATAGATCCATACTACACACATTACACAGGTACTTATCCTAATTCCCTAACTAGCAATGTTGTAATTGACTCTTCTAACCCATTTCGAAATATACATATTTTATTTGTATATAAGCTATGCATGTCAACAACATAGTCACCTCCTTCACAAGTCAGTAGCTCCCCAAATAGTTAGAAATGCTACTGTAAAACCTTCTCAGCCCCAGTGAAGCTAAAGGAAGTCCATGCATTGTATGCACTAACAAACATAACTCCAGAACCAACCCCTACCTATATCAAACCAATAGAACTTGTGTTTTCCTATTAACCCCCCCCCAACGCACACACATGTGCTATACTGAACCATGCTTTCTTCCTTATTCTGAACTACATACATTATTTTTGCAATTTTTTTACACAATGTTGTTTATATCTAATGAAAGTTATATACCACAGGCCTTCCTCTGTGACATTCTCGGTACCTTACTGGACCTGAAATTTGTATATAAATGGATCAATATATTATCCTAAACAAAATCTTAAAACAATAAATTACATTAGATAAGGATTTACACCATTTGGTGCATTCTGAAGTATAAGTTTTTGTGGGGTGACAGCAGAAGTATGCAAAATATTTAAAATGTTTAAGTGTTTGTCAGTTATAGATGCAAACAGGCAGAAAGGGTGTATTCAATAGCATAACCACGAGGCATTAAGTAGTGAACAGTGATGGTGGAGTGGGTAAGAGGTCCAGCTTAACAGAAAGGATTTCAGAAACTAAAAAAAATAAAGGAAGAGACCATATAGAAGAAAGTTATACAGTTACACAGAAAAATAATGGGGTTGAGAAGGGACAAAAGAGAGAGAGAGAGACTATAATGAGAAGGGGGATAAAGGGAGAACAAGGAGTGAAGGTCTAAACATTTTTTATTAAATCACAATTTACACTGACTGCTGTCTGTACCTTTCTTATCTCTCTTCCCCTCCCAGATGTGAAAAACAGTTTGCATGCATTCAGAAAATATTAGCCCTAAGAAAACGTACACAGACCACCCTTAAATAAAACTAAATCGTATATTATTCTACTAAATGCATGAAGTATTAAGACTGCTGGGGAGTTTACTATTTCTTATTTTTCACTCATATGCTTGCCACTGTACCTTTACATTTTGTATTTCATTCAGCAGAATGCTCAGAGCTCTCAAGATTAACTGCTTGCACCTGCTGACAGCTGGTCTCCAAATAAAAGTAGCCAGCAATAACAAAGAAAACAATTAACAACTTGGCAAATACTTGAAAGAATATTTTATAAATTTCTCTCAGAACACAATGTACAGACTTCTCTTGTCCAACTGTCTTAAGCTACAGACTTCATATCTCCCATTTGCAGCATCTAATAATGAAGGGAAGAACATGCTAATAACTTTGCAGATTCAAAACGTGGCATTTTCATGCCGTCATAAAACTGTGTTATTTTTCAAGCATGTTTTCTTAAAAATAACTGCTCGCTGCTCAATTCAAGGACATCAAACTAACATACACACTTGTAAAACAAATGGAAATTATCTAGGTTTAAATATATTACAATATAACACAATATAGTATAATCTGTATATTTTTGCACCCCACCTCCACCCAAAGGTCTCAATCATCCCAAATTCCTTGGGAGCATCTGTTTTTAAGTTAATCTCCCAAGAGACAGACTTGTATTTTTTTCTCCACAGATTTAAAGCAACCTCTGTTCTGGCTTTTCTTACCCAATAACAAAAAATGTATACCAAATATACGCTAAGAGGGATGGTAGCTCACTGTAAATGCTTACTTTCAAAAATCACTTTTAATAGAAAACAAATAAAAACGAGTCCCTGAGGGTTAAAATTATTTTACACCTAGGTTAAGTGCTTTCATCTGCTAACTGCACACTTCATTAGAACAATGAAATGTGCCCCCCCCCATATAATACATTTTCAAAAAAATCAAGATCCAGTGGGAATGCTCAATCAATTGACCTTCTCATGAATAAAACATAACCTTATGAATATTCATTAATTCTGCTCATTCAGCCTACACAGTTTTATATTACACCCTGTTACCATACAGTTTCTAAATATACATGTACGTATGTATATTACATTTTGGTATAAAAACACATTTATACATTTTTAAATAATTTGTGCTATGTTAAAAAATGTATGTACTTCTATAAAAAGCAATATTGCACTTTTGTTAAATGGTATAAGAACACATTTAAAAAAACACACATATATAACATATTAATACTCATTTATACTATATTACAAAATATGTATACACCTTTAAAACTCAATATTGTCTTACCCAATCATAGCGTCACTTTACCACATCTCATTTATATGCTGTAGGCCAGTTTCTTAATTTCCTGCTTTGTGTATGCGGAAGCATGGACCTGATGTGAACTGGACAATGCAGTGCTACAGTGGTTGTGTTGTGGCCTCACAGCAAGAGGTTCTCTGGCTCGATTCTCGGCTGGAGTGCCTTCTGTGTGGAGTCTGCATTTTCTCCCTGTGTTTGTGTGGGTTTCCTCTGGGTGCTCCGGCTTCCTCCCACTTTACAAAGACATGCATCTGGAGCTTTTTTCCATTTCTCCCCAGGCTTCCGCTGAAAACTGGATTGGTTCCAAGTCAGACTTTCCCAGTAAACAAATGATAAATAAATAAATAAATAAATATTTTTTTGTCTCCAATTAGGTGCGCATAGTCCACATATAAGCAGGGCATGATGGAGGAGCTTGAAGAGTTCTTCTCATCGTGTTGTGGTGAAGGATCAAATATCTGGTCATCTGCTGCAAGTTGTGAAGAGACAAAGCAGCCATGAACAAGGAGGCGAAGCTGGAAGGAAGGATTCACTGCCTGCCACTCCCAAGAAGATCAAAGGAAGGGAAGGATTCACTGCTGCCTGCTGCACCTGAGAAGGATTCAACTCAAGGAAGAGGATTGGCAGTATATATTACATTTACAATTGGAGAGGAGCTGCTGGAGTGGCTGAATTTTAGCACATCAGGTTTGAGGTTTATTTCTGTGCTTACATTTGAGGATTGCAGGTAAGTTTAACTTTTAAATTCTGGTAAAGTGCTAGGAGAGGAGGACATTACCCACAATAAAATATGTTTGTCTCCCCCCACCTTATTTTAAGCTTCATACTGTGACGTACAGGTATAAGTCTTTATTCTTGGCCTGTTCCTCATAAAACGTGATGTTTTCTGGCAGATCATTAACTGGACTGAACTAATTAATGACAGTCATTTCAGTTTCAGACTTGCATATATTCAGAATGCATGCTAACACATATTCTGTTATTCCAGCATGTTTCTAAGTTTTTCTCATTTTATGCTTCATCTAGATTTCTTGTGCTAACAGGTTGACTATGGGCTCTGTTTTTTGCCTTACATTTTTTGTCTGTTGAAATGTGGTACTTTCTGGCTGTGGTGTTTTCTGGCAAATCACTAACTGAAGTCACTAAATCATGACCAGACATTTGAGTTTCAGAACTACATATCTTTCAGAGAATGAACTGTAGCTGGTAGTCAACTGACTGAAAACATTTTGTTTTTTATTGTTTTTTTATTTTTTTCTAAATCTTTCAGAGAATGAATGCTAACGCATATCCTGTTATTGCTGCATTTTTCTAACTTTATCGGAGAAATATTTAAAATCTGTCTGTATAATTGGTAATTTGTCCCCCCCCCCAATTATTTTATGCTTCGTCCAGATTTCTTGTGCTAAGAGGTTGAGAGGTATAGCTCCATATTTCTTTCTTTTTTTTTTTTTATCTGTTCCTCTTAAAATGTGGTACTTTCTGACAAATCACTGACAGAAGTCAGTGATGACAGAAAAAATGAGTTTCAGAATTGCATACCCATCGGAGAATGCATGCTAATGCATCCTGTTATTCCAGCATTTTTCTAAGCTTATAGGGTACATATTTAAAATCTGTTCGGGTTCCTGTTCCCACCATTATTTTATGCTTTATCCAGACTTCTTGTGCTAAGATGTTGATAGGTATGTGACACACTGTCCAGATTTTTGCTTCATATTTATGGTCTTACCCATTTGCAAGTATTTTTAGTAATTTGTTTATTAATAAAGCTGTATTTCTGGAAGTAGTGTTAGGCATTTATTGTGGTATTTGCAAATTTGTACAGTTTGCTTCAAGGGGGCCAATTTCAAGGTCCATGTTTTAACTTTCTTGGGGAAAGTGTTCAGAAATCATATACATTGGGTGTACTTGCATTCTGTTTAAATGATTTGAAATGTAAAAAATCAGCTTTCATTGTTTACAATGCTTGTTATGTACATTTAATGGGGAAATATCTGTGGCATTTATTACTTTTATTTCAAACACTGTGAATTCTTTTCTTTCTTTACCTGGTAGTTCAGTCTTGTTTTCTGTGGTGAAAATGCATTTGTTTCTTAGTTTGAGACTAGCCATCTAAATATTGCATTATTTCAGTCATTCTGCCTCTAAAATATTAGCTATGATTGTTTTTTACTGACAAATGTATTGAGTATTTGGCGTGTACAAAAATTGTACAAGTCTTGGAATCCTCAATGTACAGTGTTTTACTAGGGAATTACAGGTGGTAGCTATGATGGCGTGGACACGTAGGAACAATAACTGCCATTTGTTTACTTTTACTTTTTCAATATGTGTATTATGAACATTTGCAGATACAAGGTTTACTATCAAAATGTGGAATGACACTTACTCATATTCCACATATGTAGAATCACTTGACTGAGTGGAACAAATTGCAAACCGAGAGAATCCAAATAAAGTAAACTGAAAATCAAGAGCTGATTCGGTGCTGTGTGATCGCATTTTAGAGGTCGACGTTTTGATTGGAGAACACGGTACAGTGCATATCAGGAAGTTTTCCCTTGTCTTTACTGTAGTGCGATCTCAGAGTTGGTATATTTAATGTGCAGGGGGTGTGGGAGCACAGTACCCCGCCATATGGGGGCACAGGTGGGCTTCCCCCCCCCTGCAGAAATGTAAAAGCAAACATGTAAAGTAGTTCTAAACTATTCTCATTTAAAAAAAATCTAAATGAACATATTGTTTTACTGTAACAGTACGGTATGCTGCGGGCTACAGTTTTAATTAATATCGGAGGTTTCAAACATGTTCAAATGTCGAACATCGGTTTAGTCATTTTTGGCATTTTGTCAAAACGACATTGCGAAATTCAACTTAATGAGTCACTTAAGTGATTCAAAAAAAAGTTGTGACTTTCAAAATTTTGATAGTAAACCTCTCAGAGGTATGTGGATTATAGATATATATGTACACATAGGTTTTAGTTTTATTAAAAGTGCATGCAGGGTCCACTTAAGTATTTTTGGAAATGATTGAACTCGTGCCTCATGTTAATGCACAAGAATAAGTATTTGAACTAGTATATCCTTCAGAAAATATATGAAGCTACAAAACTTCTTCTAGAAAATGAAGTGTAAGACAACACCTAAATGTGATTCTCTCTACGAGTTTGGCCTTTTGCCCTTCCAAAAATGTTTGCCTCTGTCCGCAGTTGTCTGAATATGGAAGCTAAGGTATGGGGGTGTAGTGCATAGCAAGTGCAGTGAATTCCACAGACTTGGCAGATTTTCTCATCACCTTGGTTTGCCCTAGAGTAGACAATCATGTTTATACTTGCCACCGATTGTTATACTTTACATCTGTTTGAAAATATTTCTGTAAAATAAACATTGTGAAGTTCAAGTTGATTAAGTAATGACTGATCCGCAATTGCGTGGTACACTATATCCATGATTTACAATAATAAGCTTTTTATTGGATAAGTTATGAAACATTTGCAAGAATGAGCTTTTTCTTGTATGTGTTATGAATCATTTGCAATAATGCTCATTCAGACTTTTTGCCCATATATGTTGTTAAGTATTAAACTGGATTACCATGTTGCACACATTTACAGAGGCTTCTGGCTTGGTTTTTCATCCTTTATCTGAACTGTTACAATTATTTTCTTCAGAAGAATCACACAACAGCATGGTACAAGCCACAGTAGAAGGGGGTGCAATGCAAACTTTCTTGCATTGTTATAGTGCAGCAACACTGAAAGGTAAGACTTTTGATTAAAGTTTGGCATCAAGTATACTTCACGGTACACTTGTTAACTAGAAGCTTTTCTAATTAAGCCCTCTTTTCTCCAAAGATGTTGCTTCTGAGAAGAAGAAGTGAATGGCTACATTCCAAAGTAGTGGGAAGGCCAGCTTTGACTGGGTAATGGAAAGCAGGTGTGGTCCAGGATATGATTTTTGCAAGATGTGTGCTACCAATATTACTGATGGACATGGAAAAAGGAATGATTTACAGCAACATGTGGATACACAAGATAAGCACCAAACATTCAACTGTGAGGAAAGTGACAGAAATGTTTGCCACTCAGCAAACCAACTCTAAAGTATTGGAGGCTGAACTAGCTTTTACAAGTCTCCTTGCGGAACACAACCTGCCTTTTTACACTTGGGGATGTTTTGTTGAAGTACATGTAGAGGTACTGCATGGATCCGGAAATGGGGCCAAAAATGAAGTAGCAAGAAATTAACGGCTCCTTATAACAAAGAACATTCGATGGCATCAGTTGCAGAAACTGACTCTGCCTGCCAAGATGGTGAAGTTGAATAATGTTTAGTTTGACATGTGACCGTGGGGAAATGACATGTGTACAACAGTAGCAAATAGTCTGTGTAGCAATACTCTGAAAGTAAATTGTTTCAAGTGTTTTTTTATTTGTTATTTGTCCTTTGCAAATGTTTAAGCACCCAGCTTTATAAACTGGAACTCATGGGTTTGAGGGTGAGCATGTATGTAAGTTTATACAGCTGTGTGAAAATAAGAATAATCCTATATTTCAAGCGTGTATGTGTATCTATATAACTTTTTTTAACACAACAAATTCTCTAAAATTCTCTATGCATAGAAGAGACAGTGTCTGGAAAGCCTGGGTCAAAAATAAGTCCCCTCTCCTACTTCAAAGATACAAAGAGCTTAGAAACCTGTCTAAAAACTTAACAATGATAAGAAAAATATTTTCTGCTCCAACCAATGTAGCCCACATAAAAATCCAAACAAATTCTGGACTTCCATTAATAATCTTCTTTATGCCGGCAACCCTTCAACCCCCAACCCCTTCCCATATAATACAGCTACTGAAACTGCCACTCTCCTAAACAACTATTTAAATGAATCAATCCAAAAACTTACTCACAATAGTAATACTTCCTCTACCCCTCCTTCATCCTCAAACATAACATCTTCCAATACCTTCTCTTTCAAACCTGTCCCCACCACCTTCATCAAATCTCTCCTATCCAAACTCAAACCTTGCTAACCCTCAGGTGATAAGTTACCTTCCCACTTTCTTAAAATTGCTACAGAATCCACTGCCTACCCTGTCTCTACACTTATGAATTATTCCATTACCGATGCCTGTGTCCCTGATACATGGAAATTATTCTACACAATCCCACTTCATAAGCGTGGAAACTCTACCGATCCTTCTAATTATAGGTCCTTTCCCCTATCTCCAAAATTCTGGAAAAGTGTATTCATACCCAGTTACACCTGCATGACAATAACCTGCTAACTTCCACCCAACACAACTTTAGGCCCCACCTCAGCACTCCCACTGCACTACTTTCCTTCACCTAAACAGTAGCAGAGGCCCAGGACAACAACATGTTAGTCTCCTGTCTTTTCCTTGATCTCTCTAAGGCCTTTGACACTGTCTCTCACTCTAAACTTCTAACTAAACTTTCTGACCTCTATCTCTATGGTTCCTCTACAAACTGGTTTTCATATTACCTCTCCAATAGGCAACAATCCATTCACTAGCAAACTGTCTTCTGCCCCTTCCTTCCAGTCAACACTGGTGTTCTGCAAGGATTTATCTTGGGCTCCCTCTTGTTCAATATTTTCAGCAGAAAACTTCATTCTGTTTTAACCTCTCAACACTTCTGTAATATGCCAATGACTCCACTCTTATCACCACTGCCCATAGCATTCCTGATCTCTTAGCATTTACTCAAGACCCCTTCTCTTCAAACAAAGCATGGCCCTCAGACAATCAACTTGTACTTAATCCTAAAAAACTAAACTCCTTCCCATCTTTCCTAGAACGTGCCTTTTTTCAGCACCTCCCTCGACAATACCATCATTAAATCCAAACCTTATATCAAGCTACCTGGCGCCATTATTGACAACGAACTAAAATATTATGTACAAATCCAACAATGTATAAAAAAAAAATACCAGAAACTTGGTCTACTCTATCATAATCAAAAATTCCTTATTCCTTCCTCCAAACTCTCTCTAGCTCAGTCTACTGTATGCAGCCCCTAGCCTTACAAACATTCAAGCTACACTACTCTCCAAACTTGAGCAAACATACAATAAAATTGCCAGATTTGCCACTAATCTGCCTTACAATTCCCATCACTGCCTCACCCTTAAGACACTTCAATGGCCTGAATTCTCTAACCAACTATTACTTCCTCAATTCCATATTACCCACTCCATCCTGAATGACCCATCTTCCTGCTCCCCTATCTCTAACCTAGTATCTTACTACAGCCCCCGATGTCACATTCATACAACTGACAAACTTCTCCTTGATATCTACAAACCTGACAAGAATATTGGGAAGTCCCTTTATAAGTACTCAGTAGCTCATGCCTGGAATGCCCTTCCCCTCAATATAAGAAACATAGGTCCATAGTTCACTCACTCATCTTTTACTCTTCTTTGATATATCACCTCTTTTCTGTCCTCTTCTCTCTGTCATATAACTTTACATTATTCTTCCTGTATTTAAAAACAGATAAGTTATCTCAATGCTATGTCGCTTTTGTTAAAGACTGACTGTATCTCATATATTGTACTCTTTTGTAATTTTATTTTTTATTTATAATATAGAATGCAGTGTTGTGAACTGTATCTAATATACCTCATGTTATGTGTTTGTACATTTGACCACTTTGTATTTGTTGTTACCTTTTGTAAGTTTGTAAAACGTCTGGAGCTTTGTTCCTCTGGTCTCCACTAAAAATGGGCCCCTGGCTCAGTTGGACTAATCTGGTTAACAAATGTTATATAATAACTAACTAACTAACTAACTAACTAACTAACTAACTAAATAAAATGATACACTGTTTTGTGTAATTGAACGTGTGGGCATGCCCATTAATGTGCTTATTTGAATGAATATGCATATCTTATGTTAATTAGATGTCCCTGACTGTTCCTGATTTGAAGGTCCTGAGTCCCTGATTCTCTCATCTAGAGGTTCAGAGGTATGCCTACACCACACCCCAACTGTCCACGATCACATTAAATTAACTTAAAATTGCTTTTGTCCAGCCTTCCTTATCTTGTCACAGTGTAAAGGCCTTAGGGTTGCTACCTTTAATTGAGGATAAAACTGGACTTAGGCCTCACCCTTTGCACATCCCATAAGGCCGTCTATGTCCTGAGCACTATCCGACATTTTGGGATATCATTGTTGTGCAACATGAGGGGGAACGCCTCCTTTTTCCAATTGTAATGCCTTTTCTCTGCAGATTTACTATGCTTTTTGTAAAAAAAGCATAGTAAATATGCTGATTTAACAAACTCTGTTAGTCTGTTTCTTTTTTTGAAACAGAATACCAGAGTTTGTACAGTGTTTTCTGGACTTCTGGACAATCAGTTTGATTTCCGTACAGTCGGGGAAAAAATAAGTGTCAATGCTAAAAAGCCTACATAATTTTATAACTAAGAAAAAGAGCTTATTCACTTTAATATCTTTAACAGGTACAGCACAGCAGTAGCTGAAAAAATCTCCTCACATTTAAAATACCCTACTGCAAACTATACAAAACTGCTTTACAACACAGCATGTAATTTAGATTATGACATCTTTTATACAAATATTAATAAGAACAAAATGTTTTTACTTACAGTATCCCCACTAGTGTCCTAAACATTTTGATATAAAGTGAGGTATATGCTTTACAGTCCACCTACAAATTTAACAAAGTCAACAAAATTCCAGTCTTTCTAAACCACTTTTTCTTGTAAAGCCATTTTTTCACAAATGTGAGTGATGCTTCATACTCTGTAATTCAGTCACTAATTTCAGTGTTGCTGGTTTTCTTCCTGATCTTCTCCATCTCCCATCACCAAACTCTGGTTCAAGACCAAGGTATTCCTTGTTCTTCTAATCAACTCCTTTGCTTTTTTCTCTCTCAATCATTTTCCTTTGGAACACAGAGAAGAGTTTAATTAGCAAAGTTGTTTTATGAGGTTTGTTGTGAGAAGAATGACAAGCAGAATCCCGTTCTGCTTTCTGACTCACTCTTTGTTGGATATCTTTTTTTTATTTCTTCCTTACCCTGTTCTGCATCCAAAAATGTCTTTGATCCTCCAAGAAAAAAATATTCTAAAGACAGCTGGATAGAGCAGCTTGAATCTCACACCTGCCTTCTGACATCCGCTGACTAGTGGGATAAATTTGCTTCCCTCCTGCATGTTGTACAGTGAATAATAATTTATCATATACATTCTGGTGTCTCCAATTTTTAATACTTTTCCTTTCTGGCACAGTTTTGTCAAGATCAACATTTTCTGCTGGTATGTTTTGTTTACATCTTTACTAATATAGGTCTTGGCTGCTTCCTCATGGCCAGGTTTTTAGCATACAAACAATGTGCCCTATCGATTAACAACTCTTGCTGTGGAATACCAGTCCAGCTGCTTATTTGTACTTTCATCAAGATAATATAGTCTAGTCCTTCCAGTTTCTATCGTACAACAGAAGATGTCAGGTTTTTTGTGTCCACTCTAACTCTAGTATTTTTTGAAACTGCACTTCGTGAGAAGCACCATGCTCAGCCAGCCTTTTCATCACTTCTGATTTTTACAGTTTTATTACCTCAGAATAGCTAGTTAAAGCTTATATTTTTCCAAACATTTGTTAAATGAGTTGATATATTCATTCAGTGTTTCATACACTTTACCTACCTCTGACTGGATTTGATTTATTTTTCCTCTAAATTACTGGAAGTCATCTCTTGTATCAGAACTGAAAGTTCAGCTGCAAGATTCTATCCAGCCAATGTCATCTTCCATCTCCTTTTCTGGTTGATTTTCTCTTACTTTCTCCACATGACTTTTTTGCTGGCATCTAGGCAGTATAATTACCAGCAATAACTGATTTTTATCCAAAGTGATAACTTTTACTGGCTTTTTTTCACAATTACTGTTTTCACAGTGTGGGACCTCTAATTAAACTGCTGATCAGTATGTATCCTCTTGTAATTCTCATACCTCTCAGTCTCATAAAAGTGTGAAAAATGCTTAAGACAGTTGGAAGGTGTCATACATAGGAACCTGAAATGTGATAACTCAATGAAGTTCACAGCACCTGTAATTGCTGAACATATCCCTATATAAATACAGTTGTCTGTGGAAAATGGATGCATACATGCAGGGTATCTCAGAGATAGGCTTGGTATTTATGAATAAATACATTAAAAACTATTCTGGACAGCACAGGCTGAAATATGTTCAGCAGTAGACTTCCCAGCCTCCACATGAAAATCAAGCATTGACTGAATGAAAACTACAGAACCTTTGATTCAAAACCAGCTCTGGGTTTCTATACAATAAAAAACATGGAATATCTAGGTGGCCATTGGGTCACTGTGGGTATAAGACACATGATTCAGCATACGTACAGTTCATTAACATTACTTTCTGGGGCTTGAATTCTAATTCCCACCTAGCCAATGGCTGTCTCAATCTCTCTCTATGTAGGGCATCTTCTGCTAAACCAGAGAAACTGGAAGGCACACACTATGTGGCTTTGATAAAAATACAAATAAGTGACTGGACTGGTGTTCCACAGCAAGATTTCCTAGTTTAGACGGCATATCATGTGTATGCTCCAAACCTGGCCATGATAAAGCAGTCAAGACGTATATTAGTAAAAATGCAATCCTACCAGCAGCTATGCCTGTGGAGAAAATGACTGCCAGAGATACTACAAATCTCCCCATAACCCCTCCCCCCTGTACAGCTGAACTTGGAAATTGGATGTTTAACTAGAAAATCCTACTAGCAAGTTAAGGCTGCTTGTGGATATTCTGTTTTATTTTTTAAACACTTAAAATCACAGTGACACCAGCTCTATTGGAAAGTATCAGGTCTACTGCATGGGACATATGAGTTAGACGTTTACAGCAGTGCAAGAAGAGACAATGACTTTCTGTCATATTACCAAATAATTAATGCCAGTCGTACTATACACATTGCTAACTTCCAACAATCAAACAAGGACTGGAATCCCTTATGGACAAAATTGTACAATGCCCATATAAAAGCGTCTAATATCAATCCTAAAGCAATTCTCTTTCTGAACAATAAAACTCTTAAAGAGCATAAAAATTCACCCTATATTAATATAAAATATAAATGGATTCCAATCACTGATAACTTCCCTTGGCTTACGATACTCCCTAACAATGGCCCAGCCAATTCATCTTAATCCAAATCTTAGATTGGGTAACAGCATGTTAAATCTTGATACTTACCCTCTCATTAAGAACTGTACTGTTTGAGACTTCTACTCACTTAAAGACTTACCATTTAATGAAATCATGTCCTCTTTGGCAGTGAACAAGAAATACTATATAATAATCAAACACATTTTTTACCTAATTTCTTTGATCACTGACACAAGTTCAGTTACCCCCACAGAGTACCATCTTTATCAGTCTCTAATAACTCAACGTCTATCAAGGTCTAAAATGCTTTCCAAAGTCTATAGTCTAGTAATAAAAATAAAATACCAAGACATGATGCTATTTTCTAAACATTGGGACGGAAAAAAATAAGGAAATTACACTTAGCCAAAAACTCGATGCGACTGATGCTATAATAAAGCTAACCCCTTTCAAAAAACTAATTTATACCCAGTTCATGATAAACAATACAGCATATCACACTCCATCATTCCTAAATAAAATTAACCCAAACAGCTCGCCTTTTTGTCCAACTTTCCCTAATTCTGTTGCAGATATACTCCACATTTTTTGGTCCTGTAAAAACGTGTATAAACTCTGGTGCTCCTTAAGAGCACGACTGGAGAAAATGGGTTCGTTTAAATCTGAAACTAAACATATCATAGTGACACTGTGTGCATTACTCAAAACTTACATTACTATTAACTGGCTAGTCAGAGTCCAAATGTCTTGGAAGGATTTTCAATCGATGGCTGTTAAACATGTTTTTGTAAGTAAATAAAAACTACAAGCAAAAAGAAGTTAAGTTACTTTCAGAAATACTGGAATAACCTTCTGGATGTTCTAAATCATTATCCTACTTAGGTTGTTCTCCATTTCTCCTCCTACTATCTGTAAATATCTCTTCCCCTCATTAACTTTCTCCAGCAGAACCCTTGTAGAATTACAATTATTGCGACCCTTTATGTTATCTTTTTCTTACATTTGTGCAGGCATTACATTCTAGTTTCTTTATACTAATTCCATCCCACTTAGTGACAGTCACTTATATATATTGTATATAGTTAAATCAAACAGGATTTAGGAATATTGACATATCTTCACAATCCTGTACAAACAAATGCCGCTCAGCAAATCCTTTCTGCACTTTCTTTTTGTGTTTGTAATCAGCTAGTATCTTATTCACTTGATTAAAAAAGCTAAATATTTCTTTTTGTTACATCAGTACTGAATGTATTTGTTCTTAAGTAGGATTGTATGAAGATTTTTTCATTTATCTGTTTTGAACCTATTTATATTGTGTGAATTATGGTTTTGTTTTTGTATTTGTGTTTAAAAAAAAATGCTAATAAAAATCAGATTGCAAAAAAAAAAAAAAAAAAAAAAAAGAAAAAGAGACAATGACTTTGCATGAAGAGACCAAAAACAGATATGTGCTGGAGAACAAGAGAGAGAAGCAAAGTAGAGAGTGGGGGGATGAGTCTTAAACTTGCATCACACTAGAAAACTCTACATATAAAAGTGTACTGCAAGTTGACAGCATTATTTTATTTATTTGTCTAAATTGGTTAACCATGGTAGAGCATGGATCAGTAATGACCAATTTCAGTTTCAGCTCAGAAGCATACAGCAAAACACTGTTCCATGTTCATGCAGAATACTTTTATTATAAAAACACCCACAAACTGCAGTACAAGTAGAAAGCACATATTATGTCTACCAACCTCAGTGACAAAGAAAAAAGTTATCTACATGTTTATAAAAATTAGTATCCAAGACTGAAATTAGAGGGGATTAGGTGAGAATTTGGAGTACAAGCCAGCTGGGGGGTCAAGAGTCTGACAAAGATGAGTTACAGTAGTGGTTTGGATGTTAGAAAACTCGATGTTTGTGCACATACAGCAAGCCATGTGCCTGGCCTGACAACAGCTACATTCTGTCCTCATAATCAGACAAGTTTTCAGTTGGGAGCAGAAAATCGAGTAAGAAGAGATGTTTTTGAGATGGAAAGGGAGTAACTCACACAGTTTGAGAGCAATGGAAGAGAAGCTGTGGTTAGTTCAGTAAAGTTTAGTAACGGTGGTAAATTTAGTGGCGGGGTAGACTACTACTAATTTTTTAGGATGTAGGAGAGAGTTTTCGGGGTACGTTTTTCTACTACTAGGGTATGAGTCAGAGTTATACTATAACAGTTTAAACAGATGGCTACTAAGAAAGAGTTTATCAGTCTAACTGGTAACTGTATGTCTTTTTGAACAGTTAGGCGATGGTGTTCATTTCTCGGGAAATGTGTTGTGTGATGAGCCAGTATATTTTGTTAGAAATGATTTGGATACCTCTTGTATTTCTTTTGGAAAATTTGTTGATTAGGGGTAGGCCACATCCAAGCTGGATGAGTAAGACACCTTTGCCTTTGGCTGTTCTTGCTGGATAACAGAAAATGTGACATTTCTTCTGCTGGAACATGAGAATGAGAGTTAATTTTACTCCTTGCTTTTTCCAGTACACACTGAGAGATAGCTCAAGCTAGATTCCTAGGTATTTGAATTATGAAAGGGTACTATTGAGACCAAATTTATTTCTGATGAAGTCCTTAATAAAATTTGTTACTATCCTTGGAGTTGAGTGTCTGCAGCTTCCAATGTTATCCTTACTTGGTTACCATATTTATACTCCTAAGAAACCTAAATGAAAGACATATTTGAAAAGAACTGATGGTCAATAAAAAGGTGAGTGAGCATAAAAATACTGTTTCTACTTCCACTGTTAAAAGAGAAATGTTTCACGGTTCAGTGTGTAGAATTTCTAGAAAAATGGGTTGAACTACAAGTCAATAACTCGCTGAGCTACCAGCATTCTTTATCAGACAATTTAGAGGATGCAGAACAGTTGACATTCTTACATGAAGAGGTTTTAGACAGTTTGGGTACTGGAACTGTACAAAGACTGTTATAAAGAGGGCATTGTCCAACAAAGTGTCCAACAGACAGGCATGAAAACTTTCCCCGAGAAACAAAATTCTGGCAGCTGTGAAGATAAAATGTGACGTCATTTTTTTACATTATATTTATTTATATACTTGGAAAGAGCAGTTTATGGCACTTTGATTGTGGATGTATAAAGTTGGGGACTGAGCATATTGCATGGGAGTAGACTTGGAGTTTGTAACAACCCAGTAGACCCTAGAAAATGAGTTTTAAAGGAGAAACACTTTGTAATTTGAGAGTAAGCACTATATTCACCTGAGAAATGAGTCATGCACAAGTCAGTTATCACTACTTTTTTGTGCAATGGCTGTGTCTGTGTTTCCCAAAGGATGTAGCTGAAGGCTGCACACTGTACCATTTTATCTGTAATCATACACAGAATATTCATAGTGGAATGAATATACAGCTGTGGGATATGCAGTGTGTACTAACTGACTGCTGTAACACTACACTTCCACAATAAATGCCAAGCACAACTGACCAGCATTAGAACACGTCTTACAAGGTGATGTGTTCTAGTGCTGGTCAGCTGTGCTTAGCATTTTATTTGAATAGTACATGTACATCTGAATGCAATTCCCCAAGATCTGTAGCTACTGCTTCTGATTCTTGCAAATTTTAACAACAGGTACAAGATAAATATGTTTCTTTTGTCAAGGAGTATTCAGAAGAACTGCTTTGGTTTTAATGTACAAAATAAAGTTCCTATAACTGTACCTCATCCAGACTTTTTCTGTTAGGAAGAAGTACTGTGCTTGCATTACTATAAATATTACATTTATATAAATTGTAAATTATAACTGCAGTCATGGGACAGCTGCAGAGCCTATGCTATCAAAAAACAAACAAAAAAAAATCTCACTTTACTAGTGTGAAGGACTTCAATCATTTTAAACATGACAGCTTTTAGATTTGTTTAGTAGTAAAAGCTGAGATTGTAATTACAGAAACCCCTACCTGATATGCCAGCATTAAACAATCCAGTACAAGAAAATGCAAAAACACAAAGATGAATGGCCAGTGAAGAGCTGAAGCTTGCTTTTCCTGCTGCACTGACAACCCAGCGCACCTGGAAAGAGTTACTATGTATGAAGGACAGAGCTAATATGTATCAATTGATGCAGAGTGGAATGGTATGTTTCTTTACATAAACTGAATAGGTAATGAGTAAAGCTCCACAGCTGGTTAAGAACAGAGCTCATCGGGGCTAACTATAATGTCCGCCTTCATTTTAGTACTATGGAAATTCAACAGATGCCAAAACCAAATACAACTTCAGTGTAGGATGTTCAATCTGTGAATAAGGTTGCCAGAAGCTTGTGAGGGAGATAGTTTAAAACAGGGATCTCAAAATTAAATGACTCAAGGGCACTGTGAAGTTTACAACAGCTCTGTGGAGGGCTACTGTCAAAAAAGATCAATTATGCAACCCCATATAAGGAGGGCTACCATCAAAAAAGATCAATTATGCAACCCTATATAAAAAGCAATGTCCTTTGGCTTTTCCTGGTCAGGGGTCGCCACAGCAGATCACCAGTCTGCACACTGATTGTCAGTCGTGTTTGCCAGCCCAGCTCCCAACCTTCACAGAAGGCACATGTATACACACACACACACACACACACACACACACACACACACACACACACACACACACACACACACACACACTTACCTGCATGTCTTTAAAACTCACTCAACCGCAGGGAGGACATGCAGACTCTGCACAGAAGGCGCTACAGCTGATAATCAAAATGGAGAACCTCTTGTTGTGAGGTGGCAAAAAATAAATTTAAAAAATTCAGCGTGCAAACTATTTTAAAATATTAACTGTATGTATACTGCTTGGCAAATTGCATTACATTTCTCTAGAGTATAAAAGAAAGCAAAATAATCAACAATTTAAAATACTACGTTGTACACACCCCTGAGACAACTCCAACCAATGAGGTATTAGTGTTCCTGAACTATCAATCATCCAGGTGATGCATAACAGTAATATAACTATACATCTGGCAGCAAAGCACTATGAAGAAAATGGTTCTGATCAATACATTTGTACCATAGTAACAAGCTTTCAGTTCTACATTAAACGAAAAACAGCAAATTTATTCTTAAAGGACATTAACAAAAGAATAGTGTCCCAATACACTGAGACAACTATACTTATAGTACACAAATCTTCCAAGAAGCAACAACTGTTAGTAGTACAAACCCCCTCACACTCCTCCTCCAAAAACAGATGGAGTACCTACAGCAAATATACTAAGCTACAGATAAGTGACTAAAGAATCACCTAATTTTGTTACTTTAATGATAGCCTCTCCATCCGAATCCTGCAACGTCTATAAATTCAATAGTGACAATTACAGTAACATCGATCTTAAAATAACGTTGTAATTATTACATAATTCCATACATGTTTTAAACCAAGCAAATGGAGAACAGCTACAGTCATTCCCCTCCATAAGGGAGGACCATCCACAGACCCAGGCAATTACAGACCCATACATCTGACCCATCTCATATGCAAAGTCATGGTAAGACATACAGACTAAGCCACTGTGGGAATGGAGAAAGGAAATTTTACCAACAGGAATGGCACATAAAATACACAACATGGGGTGGAATCTACTCTAGAATTAAAGTAGCAGAAAAAACAAGTAATGGGCAATAAATAACCCGGAAGGGAAAGGTAATGGAGTGAGGCTACCTATAAATTTGGACAGTTGGGTAGAAAATACTCCCTGTCATGTTGAATAGTTATTGAAAAGGATTAAGGCTTTGAACTGTGTTAATGAGCTCCTTTCTGTAACCAAAGGGTATAGGGTTCAAGTCTTTCTACCTCCTGTTGCTTAATTTGTGATTCTGAGTAAGTCACTTAACCAGACAGTGCTCCTAGGTCGCACATGAAAAGGGACACTTGTGTCCAGTAGGCTTACCTGGTTAACAAATGTAAATATAAATCAGTGCTTAATAACAGATTATAGATAAACAGAATGGGATAAGGCAATGCTAGATGGAAGGCCAGGCCTTTGTGACTCTAGAACAGAAGCTGTAGTTAGAAACAGATAATTATCAGGGTGTAAAAATATTGCTTGATCACTTATCTGTCACACCAAATCAGAACATGAGGAAACAGGTAATTTTCAAAGGAATAACGGGAATATATATGTAAAGCTCCCAAGTATGCAACAAGTCCAGAAAGCTTTGGATTTCTGAGTGAAAGTGTTTGCACAGACATTGTTATACCCCAAGTAGACTTCAAAAGATTTTTCCTAAAGTAGATGGCAAATGCTGAAGGCATGACAGGGAAAAGAGAGAGGTAAGTGGGAACTTGTTTTTTGGAAATGTAATGAGTTGGCAGATTTAAAAAAATCTCTATAGAGTACTTTGATGGAAATATTAGGGAAAACAAATGGTTGTAAATAGGGAAATTACAAGATCTGAATTGCTTAGGAATACCAAGGCCTTACTATGTTTAACAATATTGGTTGAAAAAAAGCAATTTCTAGAAAATAGAAATAAAACAACTGTAACTGAAGCATTGAACATTGCAAATGAAATAAAAAACTGGTGGGGAGATCTTTAGAAAATGAAAAGAACAAATTCAAGAGAAATAAACGGAATTTCTGGGAACAATACCTGTAGAATAATGTTCACGAGGAGTGAAGTTTAAGCGAAGGGAGGACATGAGCAATTTATGTAATGTTGGAGTTAACAAAATGTTTTAAAAGAAAACACATATTTTTATATTGCATGAAATTAACAACAGCAACTTACTTAATGTTTATTTTCTTTTCTATTAATGTATGTAAAGTCATGTTACTGTTTAAAATGTGAAGATTAAGGAGAGATGTTTAAAAAAATAGGTTTCGAACCAGGAAAAAGCCAGGCACCTCTAAAGACAGCCTTATATTCACACACATTAAAAATACTGCTCAAAATTCTATAAAGGAAAAAAAAACATAGCACTAATTTTCTTTACTGTCATTTTAAGACTTATGCAGACTTCTCAGGAAAATAAACCCCCAAACTAAGGTAATACAAAATCCAAATTTTTCCAATGTTGCCAAATCAAACCAGAAATAATACCAGACATAAACATGTATTCTGATGAATACATAACTTATCAGCACATCTTGTGTACTTCTGACCCAAGTCCAGAAATGGTGCTGTATAAGCAAATGTTATTAACTTCAAAAACTTCATGGGAAATGTCTCAAACTAATTCTGCAAATGGGAAAAAAATGCACTTCTAAAACAGTACGTTTAACAGAAGGTACCAAAAACATTCTGGTATAAAATATTCTAAAAATGGAGGATATACTAGCAGAGGCAGACCTGCAAAGTGAAGGTACTGTGCATAAGCAGCAGGGTAACAAACTCATTCAGTGATAGGAAGATGAGTTCTGGACTGCACGCAGGATGCACATGTAGATGGCCGCCACTATAACACTGAATTTCTGTTCTACACTAACATCTGCAGAAAGTGATGCTGTGAATGAATTATAACACAACTCTCTCCAGCAATGGAATCCTCTCAAACACAAACCAAACTAACCACTGCTGTCAGCATATGATGAAAGACTGCAATAAATTGGCAGAACAACACCCCGGCATCTTCTGAGAAGCTTCTGAACTCCGAGGCAGGCATGTTACATACCACAACAGGAGCACAGCTAGTTCTTGTGACCTTTTTTGAACTTTATTTATAACTTCCAGAGATTCAAAAAAAGCACAGGAAGTATCCAGAATGCAATGCAGGAAAAAAGCAAGAATCATGTACAACAGACTTAAAAGAGAGAAATC